>NC_069502.1:836963031-837225531 GCF_027579735.1 Bombina bombina
ATCTGAAATGTGAGAAGTTTTGAAAGACCTTTTACGTTTACTGGAAGGAGGAATAACAGACAGAGCCTTCCTAATAGAATTAGAAACAAATTCTTTTACATTAACAGGAACATCCTGAACAGTAGATGTTGAAGGAACAACAACAGGTAAAGGATTATTACTAATGGAAACACAATCTGCATTGGAAAGTTTATCATGACAGCTTTTACAAACTACGGCTGGAGGAACAGTTACCACAAGTTTACAACATATGCACTTAACTTTGGTAGAACCAGCATCAGGCAGCGTCTGTCCATTAGTGGATTTTGATCCAGGGTCAGGATGAGACATCTTGCAATATGTAATAGAAAAAACAACATATAAAGCAAAATTATCAAATTCCCTAAATGACAGTTTTAGGAATGGGAAAGAATGCAAGATAATAAGCTTCTAGAAACCAGAAGCAATGAAAAGAAAATGTTTAAATAATGTGAGTAAAAAAGACGCCCACATTTTTTTGGCGCAAAAAAATGTCAGAATATGCATGCGTAACAGAATACAACTTCCGGCGTAAATTACGTCGCCGGAAATGACAAAAAATTTTAGCGCCAAAAAAAGTTTGCGCCAAAAATGACGTAATAAAAAGAAACATTTTCTGCCCCCGCGAGCCTAACAGCATGCAGGAAAAAATGGCCAAATGAAATTTTTCAAGGTAAGAAAAAATAATTAAATGCATTATCCCAATAATGAAACTGACAGTCTGTATAGAAAAGGAATACTGATTATCCTGAATCAAGGCAAATATAAGTTTATAGACATATATTTAGAACTTTACATATAAAGTGCCCAACCATAGCGCAGAGTGTCACAAAAAATAAGACTTACTTACCCCAGGACACTCCTCTACATGTAGTAGATAGCCAAACCAGTACTGAAACGAGAATCAGTAGAGGTAATGGTATATAAGAGTATATCGTCGATCTGAAAAGGGAGGTAGGAGAAGAAATCTCTACGACCGATAACAGAGAACCTATGAAATAGATCCCCTAGAGGTAGACCATTGTATTCAAATAGGCAATACTCTCTTCACATCCCTCTGACATTCACTGCACTCTGAGAGGAAAACTGGGCTTCAACCTGTTGCGAAGCGCATATCAACGAAGAATCTTAAGCACAAACTTACTTCACCACCTCCACGGGAGGCAAAGTTTGTAAAACTGAATTGTGGGTGTGGTGAGGGGTGTATTTATAGGCATTTTAAGGTTTGGGAAACTTTGCCCCTCCTGGAAGGAATGTATATCCCATACGTCACTAGCTCATGGACTCTTGCTAATTACATGAAAGAAATATTATTTGAATATATCCTTTGAATAACCGATAGTAGTGTATATGTAATTTATGTACATCAGACTAGGATAGCTGTCTGTGTGTCACAATCGTGCAAGTCTTGCACACATTGTATTGTTTAAGTTACAATTGGATATGTCATACCTTTAGTATAGGGTGGGACCCCTGTACTAAGGATGAGAGTATATACCATGATGTACAATAGGAATAATCATGATCTTGGATAGAGGTGAGGGTACCTTCAGCTCTGGTGTTAGAGTTTATATGTTATAATAAGGTTTACCAATTATATATATACATATATACACACATAATCCATCACAACAACAGCGTGAGTTGGAATATGAACGTATTAAGAACAGAGTATAGAGATCCAGTCAAAACTGTTAGACGAGTGTGTTAGGGAAACAAATGTAATAATGAATAGGCTGGGTATGAGATATCTGATATTCAAAGGGAGGATGTATCTGAGCCTTCATTGATTCTACCATATTCTACCCTATTCGATCGTAACAGGATATTCCACTGATAATTCTGCTACATTTAGGATCGACTTATACTGCTATATGGTGCCTTTATTAACCCCTTAAGGACCAGCGACGTACCCTGTATGTCACTGGCCTTTTTTTGGGACTTGATTCTTTTATAGCGTGGTCTTGCCACCAGCGTTGAGACTGCTCTATTCCACAAAGCCTGCTGGAGGGAGGGTATTAATAGCGTCTTCTTGCTAGACTTGTGCTATTATGTCCTGAAAAAAACCTTAATGACCAGTGACATACAGGGTACATTGTGGTCATTAAGGGGTTAAGATGTAGATATATCAGATAGAGTGAATATGTTAATAGAAATCATATTTGAGCCCTAGACGTAACACCAAATTGAAACATAATCTAAAGTCAAGTTTAATATAAAAAAGTTAGATTATGTATGTTTTGTGTTGTAGACTTCGGACAATAACCCGAACCAGGTCAATGAATGTCGTCAGGTTCCTATAGTAAAAATATGTGTAGTTCATCTACCGTTACTGTTTAAAAGTCTCAGTGCACGAATGAATAAAATGGAGGTAATGGTCAATATTTCGATAATGATATAGTCATAGTATATAGACATCAGTTCACATTAATAAATTAATGGTTAAGAAATATGGCCTTGCTGTCATGTCGGTATTTACTAATGGAGACTGGGTGTTTAAGACCTGTAGATGGTGTAGACCATTCATAGTGAGACCTGACTGTTAGCTTCTATAAAGGAAATTCAAGTCATTATTCAGTGTAGGACAAAAATGTATGCTATTTAGGTTCAATTTCGGACGGGATTGTGACCAACTAGTCGTAGGTGTTCTAGATGGGTAATATGACTTGGTGCTAGTTCTATTTAATATGTGAAAACCCATAGAACCTGGTCGGTATCTGTTTACTTAAGACTCAGTAGATGGGATAGATCCTCCTTGTTATTCAGGCCCTTAGGGTAAAGGCAATCCAATTAAAAAACCCATCTAGATTCTGATATAAGTAACTTCTTATCGTAATCACCGCCCCTCCAATTGGGTTTTACCAGTTGAATCCCATAATAGCTCAGATCCTTCAAATTACCCTTATGGTAGGTGGTAAAATGCCTATACATGGCGGTATCGGTGTTGCCGTGTTCAACCTGTAAGAGGTGTTCACGAATTCTGTCTCTCAGGTATCTTGAGGTTTGACCTACGTACTGTAGTCCACAGCTACATTGAACAACGTAGATGACACCTTTATTGCTGCATCTTATCAGGTCCTTAATTTCATATTTCATATTTGAGTTGTGAGACTGAAAGTTCTTGATCTTTAGGCCCTTCTTGCATGCCTTGCAGCTAATGCATAGGAAGAAACCCTTTATATTCCTACCAAAGACATCTTTCACTCGTGTTGTTTTCAACCGTGGGATGCTGGGAGACAATATATTCTTCAAATTGTCTGATCTTCTATAGATGAATTTTGGTTTGTTTGCAAGCATCTCTCCTATAGTGTCGTCATTTTTTTTAACAGAGGCCAATTTTTCTCTATTATACGTCTATTTTCGCTGTATTGGGTTATGAATGCGACGTCTATAGAGTTGTTATCATGGGTAAACCTGTTTTTTTTTGTCTTTGTATCTGAGGAGTTCCTTTCGGTCTCTTCTTCTGACTTCCTCTATGTCTCTATTGAGTTTATCTTCCTCGTATCCTCTCTCCAAAAAACGTATTTTTAGAATTTCAGCCTGTTTTTCCCATTGTTCAGAGTCTGAGCAATTTTTCTTGAGCCTGAGTAGCTGTCCCTTCGGAATATTTTGTTTCCACTTGGTGTGATGGCAGCTATCGATATGAATGTAATTATTACAGTCTACGGGTTTGAAGTAGGTTGAGGTCTTTAGTTTACCATCCTCTACTGTTATTTTTAGATCCAGAAATGTGATCTCTGTACTGCTAATTTCATGTGTGAATCTCAGGTTATGTGTGTTGTTATTCATAACATAAATGGTATACTCCAAATCTTCTATTGAGCCCTTCCATAACATAACAGCCACTGGCAACGAGCAGGGAAGGAGAAGCGGCGCCCCTGTCAACAGCTGGAGCGGCGCAGCGTGACATGAAGCCGTGGACTCTCCTCCCATTAAGATGGAAATTATATGCACGTGAAACGCCTGTAAGGTTTAAAAAAATGTACATGAGTGAAAACATGATAAATACATAAAAAATGTTTTTAAAGGTAAATTAATTAAATAAATATATAACAATAACCTAAGAGGCTAATAGATTGCCAAATAACAAAAAATATAGTACTTAACATTGGACACCCTACTAATGGAGAAAGCAGTAGGAAACCAAAACCAGTGCTGAAACATAACAGCAGAGGATCTGGAATAGGAGTATATTCACGAACCAACAGAAAGAGGCAAAGGACACGTCCCTGTGACACATGTGGAAAGGCTTGTGATTAAATCCCAATAGGTGAAAAATATATGACTACTTATACTACAAATAAATCGCTCAAAAAATCACTGTACTCTGAGGGGAGAACCCCTCCCACCAAAGAATCAAATGGATTGTGGCCTCTCACCACCTGTATGAAATAAATATTTTTATTACAATTTCAATACACAAGATTATTGAGGGTATTTTTTCAAATGTAGTCAAAACATTTATAGATTTATAAATATATTAAGAAACCTTTCTAAAATAATTCAGCGTTTTTATTTTTAATAAAAATTTGTATTTGGAAATCAAAAAAACAAAATATTTTATTTGTTTTATTTGTTATAATTCAGCACTATGCATTTTATGCAGCTAAGGGGATTATCCTAAAATAGATAAGGGCTTAACATAGGGGTTCACTCTGTGTAAAATATAAGAATGTGTTATCTCCCAAATTAATTTTCTGATGCACAATAAATTTTAACTTCGGAGAAAAACTTTTCCCACGTTTAGAACATGAGAATTCATAAAGAATGCTTTTCCCACGTTTCAGAACATGAAAATGCTTTCTCTCCTTTATGAATTCTCTGATATTTAACCCCTTAAGGACCACAGCACTTTTCCGTTTTCTGACCGTTTGGGACCAAGACTATTTTTACATTTCTGCGTTTTTTGTGTTTAGCTGCATTTTCCTCTTACTAATTTACTGTACACACACATATTATATACAGTTTTTCTCGACATTAAACGGACTTTCTAAAGATACCATTATTTTGAACATATAATTTACTAGAATTTTTTTTATAAAATATGATCAAAAATGAAAAAAACCCACGTTTTCTAACTCTGACCCCCAAAATCTTACACAAATCTTACACACCAAAAAAACCAATGCTAAATAGTTTCTAAATTTTGTCCTGAGTCTAGAAATACCCAATGTTTACATGTTCTTTGCTTTTTTTTCAAGTTATAGGGCAATAAATACAAGTAGCACTTTGATATTTCCAAAACTTTTATTTTTAAAAATAGCGATAGTTACATTGGAACACTGATATCTGTCAGGAATCCCTGAATATCCCTTGACATGTATATACATTTTTTTAGAAGACAACCCAAAGTATTAATCTAGGGACATTTTGGTAAATTTCAGGCCACCATTTCACCGCCAAATGAAAAAATATTGTTGACTACTTTTTCACAAATTTTTCACTAACTTTAGGTTTCTCACTGAATTTATTTACAAACAGCTTGAGCAATTATTGCACAAATTGTTATAAATGCTTCTCTGGGATCCCCTTTGTTCAGAAATAGCAGATATTTATAGCTTTGGTATTATTTGTTGGTAATTAGAAGGCCGCTAAACGTTGCAGCGCACCACACTTGTATTATGCCTTGCAGTGAAGGGGTTAATTAGTTAGCCTGTAGGGAGCTTGAAGGGTTAATTTTAGCTTTAGTGTAGAGATCACCCTCCCACCTGACACATCCCACCCCCTGATCCCTCCCAAACAGCTCTCTTCCCTCCCTCACCCCACAATTGTCCCCGCCATCTTAAGTACTGGAAGAAAGTCTGCCAGTACTAAAATAAAAGTTTTTTTTTAAATATATTCTGCTGTGTAGGATCCCCCCCTTAGTCCCCAGCCTCCCTGATCCCCCAAAGAGCTCTCTAACCCTCCCCCCACTATTTGCCCCCATTTTGGTAATTGGCAGCTGTCTGCCAGTACCCACTTTGCAATCAAATGTGGTGTTTTTGTAAAAAAATAAAGCCCACTTTTTCTGTAGTGTAGCTGCCCCCTCCATACCCTACCCCCTCCCTGATCCCTTTTTTAGTTGTTAAATATCCCCCTCCTCTACCACCCACCACCCTCTCCCACCACTTCAAATTTACAAATGCCTTAGATTGCAGCCGTGCATGCGCACACACTGGATAACCTCCAGAAGTTTCCCAGTGATGGACCGCCCACCCTTCTCCCTGCAGCTGCTCCCACCCTTTCTGCATTGGTGTGCCAAAAATAGTGTCTCAATATCGAGGAATCACTGCAATACCTTGAAAGCGGCTGGAAGCGATCAGAATCGCTTCCACAGCTTGAAACCCCTATGGACGTACAGGGTACATCCTTTGTCATTAAAGGGACAGTCAACACCACAATTTTTGTTGTTTAGAAGGATAGATAATCCCTTTATTACCCATTCCCCAGTATTGCAAAAACAACACTGTTATATTAATACACTTTTTACTTCTTTGACTAACTTGTATCTAAGCATCTTCTGACCGCCCCTAATCACATGACTTTTAGTTATTATCTATTGACTTGCATTTTAGCCAATTAGTGCAGTGTCTGCCACTAGCCACGGGCGTGATCACAATGCTATCTATATGGCCTACATGAGCTTGCTCTCCCCTGCTGTGAAAAGTAAATAAAATAGAGGCGGCCTTCAAGGGCTTAGAAATTATCATATGTACCTCCCTATGTTTAGCTTTCAACTAAGAATACCAAGAGAACAAAGCAAAATTGTTGATAAAAGTAAATTGGAAAGTTGTTTAAAATGACATGCCCTATTTGAAAAATGAAAGTTTTTTTGGACTTGACTGTCCCTTTAACTGACCATTTTTGTAGGATGTACCCTGTATGTCCTTGGTCGTTAAGGAGTTAATAATAGTTTACTTCTGATTAAAACATTTCCCACATTCAACACGTGAAAATGCTTTCTCTCCTGTATGAATTTTCTGATGGCTTCTAAGAGTTGATTTTTTTTACTAAAACACTTCCCACATTCACGACATGAAAATGCTTTATCTTGTATGAATTATCTGATGTCTAATAAGAGTCGATTTGTCAGTAAAACACTTCCCACATTCACCACATAAAAATGCTTTCTCTCCTTTATGAATTCTCTGATGATCAATAAGAGTTGATTTCCAAGTAAAACATTGCCCACATTCAGAACATGAAAATGCTTTCTCTCCTGTATGAATTTTCTGATGGCCTCTAAGAGTTGATTTGTCAATAAAACACTTCCCACATTCAGAACATGAAAATGCTTTCTCTCCTGTATGAGTTCTCTGATGTCTAATAAGAACTGATGTCAGAGCAAAACATTTCCCACATTCAGAACATGAAAATGCTTTCTCTCCTGTATGTATTTTCTGATGGTTTCTAAGAGTTGATGTCTGAGCAAAACATTTCCCACATTCAGAACATGAAAATGATTTCTCTCCTGTATGTATTTTCTGATGGTTTCTAAGAGTTGATTTCCAAGTAAAACATTTCCCACATTCAGAACATGAAAATGCTTTCTCTCCTGTATGAATTTTCTGATGGCCTCTAAGAGTTGATTTGTCAATAAAACACTTCCCACATTCAGAACATGAAAATACTTTCTCTCCTGTATGAATTCTCTGATGTCTATTAAGAAATGATTTCTGAGCAAAACATTTCCCACATTCAGAACATGAAAATGCTTTCTCTCCTGTATGTATTTTCTGATGGTTTCTAAGAGTTGATGTCTGAGCAAAACATTTCCCACATTCAGAACATGAAAATGCTTTCTCTCTTGTATGTATTTTCTGATGGTTTCTAAGAGTTAATTTCAAAGTAAAACTCATCCCACATTCAGAACATGAAAACATATTCTCTCCTGTATGAATTTTCTGATGGTTTCTAAGAGTTGATTTTAAAGTAAAAGACATCCCACATTCAGAACATGAAAATACGTTCTCTCCTGTATGAATTTTCTGATGGTTTCTAAGAGATGATTTCCAAGTAAAACACATCCCACATTCAGAACATGAAAATGCTTTCTCTCCTGTATGAATTTTCTGATGTCTCATAAGAGTTGATTTCTGAACAAAACATTTATCACATTCAGAACATGAAAATGCTTTCTCTCCTGTATGAATTTTCTGATGTCTCATAAGAGTTGATTTCCAAGTAAAACCCTTCCCACATTCAGAACATGAAAATGCATTCTCTCCTGTATGAATTTTCTGATGTCTCATAAGAGTTGATTTCCAAGTAAAACATTCCCCACATTCTGAACATGAAAATGCTTTCTCTCCTGTATGTATTTTCTGATGGTTTCTAAGAGTTGATTTCAAAGTAAAACACTTACTACATTCAGAACATGAAAATGCGTACTCTCCTGTATGAATTTTCTGATGCGTCATAAGAGTTGATTTCTTAGCAAAACATTTCTCACATTCAGAACATGAAAATGCTTTCTCTCCTGTATGACTTTTCTGATGTCTAATAAGAGTTGATTTGTCAATAAAACATTTCTCACATTCAGAACATGTAAATGCTTTCTCTCCTGTATGAATATTTTGTTTTAAAAGATTTGATTTCTTGGTAAAAAAAATCCCATATTCAGAACATAAATTTTCCATGTTGCTTCTTTGATTTTGAAGAAGATTGAAACAAGTATCTGTATTTTCACCATGGCTAGGACTAGGATTACTGAAGTTTGTAAATTCACCTGTTAAAATATACAATGGGATTAATGTTGGTTATTAATGACATAATTATTATATTTTGAGGACATTTCAACTGTTATGAATGAGGGTCTACCACAAGAGTAAGAGGCAG
This sequence comes from Bombina bombina, assembly GCF_027579735.1. Taxonomy (NCBI): domain Eukaryota; kingdom Metazoa; phylum Chordata; class Amphibia; order Anura; family Bombinatoridae; genus Bombina; species Bombina bombina. The sequence goes on from NC_069502.1 coordinate 836,971,867, forward strand.
GCTATGACCCCCTACACCTTTCCCTAGCTTCATGCTAATGCTTAAAGGGATATGAAACCCAACATTTTTCTTTCATTCAGATAATACAATTTAAAAAAGTTTCCAATTTACTTCTCTTATCAAATGTGCATCATTCTCATGTTATTCTTTATTGAAGAGATATCTAGGTTAGCAGCTTGCACATGCCTGAAGTACTACATGATAGGAAATTAGTGCTGCAATCTAGTGCTCTTGCTAAGTTGTTGCAAAACTGCTGTCATATAGTGCTGCAGACAGGTGCACACTCCTGAGATTACACTCCTGCTTTTTAAACAAAGGAAAACAAGAAAACTAAGAAAATGTGATAATAGAAGTCAATCAGAAAGTTGTTTAAGAATATTTTATAGCCAACATTAAAGGGACAGTCAAGTAAAAAACATAATTTATGCTTACCTGATAAATTTATTTCTCTTGTAGTGTATCCAGTCCACGGATCATCCATTACTTGAGGGATATTCTCCTTCCAAACAGGAAGTTGCAAGAGGATCACCCACAGCAGAGCTGCTATATAGCTCCTCCCCTAACTGCCATATCCAGTTATTCGACCGAAAAAAGACGAGAAAGGAGAAACCATAGGGTGCAGTGGTGACTGTAGTTTAATTAAAATTTAGACCTGCCTGAAAAGGACAGGGCGGGCCGTGGACTGGATACACTACAAGAGAAATAAATTTATCAGGTAAGCATAAATTATGTTTTCTCTTGTTAAGTGTATCCAGTCCACGGATCATCCATTACTTGTGGGATACCAATACCAAAGCTAAAGTACACGGATGATGGGAGGGACAAGGCAGGAACTTAAATGGAAGGAACCACTGCCTGTAGAACCTTTCTCCCAAAAACAGCCTCCGAAGAAGCAAAAGTATCAAATTTGGAAAATTTGGAAAAAGTATGAAGCGAAGACCAAGTTGCAGCCTTGCAAATCTGTTCAACAGAGGCCTCATTTTTAAAGGCCCAGGAGGAAGCCACAGCTCTAGTAGAATGAGCTGTAATCCTTTCAGGAGGCTGCTGTCCAGCAGTCTCATAGGCTAAACGGATTATACTCCGAAGCCAAAAAGAAAGAGAGGTTGCCGAGGCCTTCTGACAAACAGGTTAGATGTTTGGCGAAAATCTTTAGTAGCCTGTAAGTAAAACTTCAAGGCACGGACTACGTCTAGATTATGCAAAAGACGTTCCTTCTTTGAAGAAGGATTAGGACATAATGATGGAACAACAATCTCTTGATTGATATTCTTGTTAGAAACCACCTTAGGTAAAAACCCAGGTTTTGTACGCAGAACAACTTTATCTGAATGAAAGATCAGATAAGGAGAATCACAATGTAAGGCAGATAACTCAGAGACTCTTCGAGCCGAGGAAATAGCCATCAGAAAAAGAACTTTCCATGAAAGAAGTTTGATATCAATAGAATGAAGGGGTTCAAACGGAACCCCTTGAAGAACTTTAAGAACCAAGTTTAAGCTCCATGGAGGAGCAACAGGTTTAAACACAGGCTTAATTCTAACTAAAGCCTGACAAAATGCCTGAACGTCTGGAACTTCTGCCAGACGCTTGTGTAAAAGAATAGACAGAGCAGAAATCTGTCCCTTTAAAGAACTAGCTGATAATCCTTTGCACAAACCCTCTTGGAGGAAGGACAATATCCTAGGAATCCTAACCCTACTCCATGAGTAATTCTTGGATTCACACCAATGAAGATATTTACGCCATATCTTGTGGTAAATTTTCCTGGTGACAGGCTTTCGTGCCTGTATTAAGGTATCAATTACTGACTCGGAGAAGCCACGCTTTGATAGGATCAAGCATTCAATCTCCATGCAGTCAGTCTCAGAGAAAGTAGATTCGGATGATTGAAAGGACCTTGTATTAGAAGGTCTTGTCTCAGAGGCAGAGTCCATGGTGGAAAGGATGACATGTCCACTAGGTCTGCATACCAGGTCCTGCGTGGCCACGCAGGCGCTATCAATATCCCCAATGCTCTTTCCTGTTTGATTTTGGCAATAAGACGAGGGAGCAAAGGAAACGGTGGAAACACATAAGCCAGGTTGAAGAACCAAGGCGCTGCTAGAGCATCTATCAGTGCCGCTTCTGGGTCCCTGGACCTGGATCCGTAACAAGGAAGCTTGGCGTTCTGGCGAGACACCATGAGATCCAATTCTGGTTTGCCCCAAAGGAGAACCAATTGAGCAAACACCTCCGGATGGAGTTCCCATTCCCCCGGATGAAAAGTCTGACGACTTAGAAAATCCGCCTCCCAGTTCTCGACACCTGGCATATGGATCGCTGACAGGTGGCAAGAGTGAGTCTCTGCCCAGCAAATTATCTTGGAGACTTCTGACATCGCTAGGGAACTCCTGGTTCCCCCTTGATGGTTGATGTAAGCCACAGTCGTGATGTTGTCCGACTGAAATCTGATGAACCTCAGTGTTGCTAGCTGAGGCCAAGCCAGAAGAGCATTGAATATTGCTCTTAACTCCAGAATATTTCTTGGGAGGAGTTTCTCCTCCTGAGTCCATGAACCCTGAGCCTTCAGGGAGTTCCAGACTGCACCCCAACCTAGAAGGCTGGCATCTGTTGTTACAATTGTCCAATCTGGTCTGCGAAAGGTCATACCCTTGGACAGATGGGCCCGAGATAACCACCAGAGAAGAGAATCTCTGGTTTCCTGACCCAGATTTAGTAGAGAGGACAAATCTGTGTAATCCCCATTCCACTGACTGAGCATGCATAATTGCAGCGGTCTGAGATGCAGGCGCGCGAATGGCACTATGTCCATCGCCGCTACCATTAAGCCGATTACTTCCATGCACTGAGCCACCGTGGGGCGCGGAATGGAGTGAAGAACACGGCAAGCATTTAGAAGTTTTGATAACCTGGACTCCGTCAGGTAAATTTTCATTTCTACAGAATCTATTAGAGTCCCTAGGAAGGAAACCCTTGTGAGAGGAGATAGAGAACTCTTTTCTTCGTTCACTTTCCACCCATGCGACCTCAGGAATGCCAGAACTATCTCTGTATGAGATTTGGCAATTTGAAAGCTTGACGCCTGTATCAGGATGTCGTCCAGGTAAGGAGCCACCGCTATGCCTCGCGATCTTAGGACCGCCAGAAGTGAGCCCAGAACCTTTGTAAAAATTCTTGGGGCTGTAGCCAACCCGAATGGAAGAGGTACAAATTGGTAATGCCTATCTAGAAAGGCAAACCTCAGGAACTGATGATGATTCTTGTGAATCAGAATGTGAAGGTAGGCATCCTTTAAGTCCACTGTGGTCATGTACTGACCCTCTTGGATCATGGGTAAAATGGTTCGAATAGTTTCCATCTTGAATGACGGAACTCTGAGGAATTTGTTTAGGATCTTTAAATCCAAAATTGGTCTGAAGGTTCCCTCTTTTTTGGGAACCACAAACAGATTTGAATAAAACCCCTGTCCTTGTTCCGTCCGCGGAACTGGATGGATCACTCCCATTACAAGGAGATCTTGTATGCAGCTTAGGAATGCCTCTTTCGTTATCTGGTTTGCAGATAATCTTGAAAGGTGAAATCTCCCTTGTGGAGGAGAAGCTTTGAAGTCCAGAAGATATCCCTGAGATATGATCTCCAACGCCCAGGGATCCTGAACATCTCTTGCCCACGCCTGGGCGAAGAGAGAGAGTCTGCCCCCTACTAGATCCGTTGTCGGATAGGGGGCCGCTCCTTCATGCTGTCTTAGAGGCAGCAGCAGGCTTTCTGGCCTGCTTGTCCTTGTTCCAGGACTGGTTAGGTTTCCAGACCTGCTTGGATTGAGCAAAAGTTCCCTCTTGTTTTGAAGCAGAGGAAATTGATGCTGCACCTGCCTTGAAATTTCGAAAGGCACGAAAATTAGACTGTTTGGCCTTTGATTTGGCCCTGTCCTGAGGAAGGGTATGACCCTTACCTCCAGTAATGTCAGCAATAATTTCTTTCAAACCAGGCCCGAATAAGGTCTGCCCCTTGAAAGGAATGTTGAGTAATTTAGACTTTGAAGTCACATCAGCTGACCTACGCGCCTGGATGGCGAATCCGGAATTCTTAGCCGTTAGTTTAGTCAAATGAACAATGGCATCAGAAACAAATGAGTTAGCTAGCTTAAGAGTTCTAAGCTTGTCAACAATTTCAGTCAATGGAGCTGTATGGATGGCCTCTTCCAGGGCCTCAAACCAGAATGCCGCCGCAGCAGTGACAGGCGCAATGCATGCAAGGGGCTGTAAAATAAAACCTTGTTGAATAAACATTTTCTTAAGGTAACCCTCTAATTTTTTATCCATTGGATCTGAAAAAGCACAACTGTCCTCAACCGGGATAGTGGTACGCTTTGCTAAAGTAGAAACTGCTCCCTCCACCTTAGGGACAGTCTGCCATAAGTCCCGTGTAGTGGCATCTATTGGAAACATTTTTCTAAATATAGGAGGTGGGGAAAAGGGCACACCGGGCCTATCCCACTCCTTACTAATAATTTCTGTAAGCCTTTTAGGTATTGGAAAAACATCAGTACTCACCGGCACTGCATAGTATTTATCCAGCCTACACAATTTCTCTGGCACTGCAATTGTCACAGTCACTCAGAGCAGCTAACACCTCCCCAAGCAATACACGGAGGTTCTCAAGCTTAAATTTAAAATTAGAAATCTCTGAATCAGGTCTCCCCGATTCAGAGACGTCACCCACAGACTGAAGCTCTCCATCCTCAGGTTCTGCATATTGTGACGCAGTATCAGACATGGCTCTTACAGCATCTACGCGCTCTGTATCTCATCTAACCCCAGAGCTATCGTGCTTGCCTCTCAATTCAGGCAATCTGGATAATACCTCTGACAGGGTATTATTCATGATTGCAGCCATGTCCTGCAAAGTAATCGCTATGGGCGTCCCTGATGTACTTGGCGCCATATTAGCGTGCGTCCCTTGAGCGGGAGGCGAAGGGTCCGACACGTGGGGAGAGTTAGTCGGCATAACTTCCCCCTCGACAGACCCCTCTGGTGACAATTCTTTTATAGATAAAGACTGATCTTTATGGTTTAAGGTGAAATCAATACATTTAGTACACATTCTCTTATGGGGCTCCACCATGGCTTTTAAACATAATGAACAAGTATCCTTTGTTTCAGACATGTTTGTACAGACTAGCAATGAGACTAGCAAGCTTGGAAAACACTTTAAAGCAAGTTAACAAGCAATATAAAAAACGTTACTGTGCCTTTAAGAGAAACAAATTTTGACAAAATTTTAAATAACAGTGAAAAAAGGCAGTTACACTAACAAAATTTTTACAGTGTATGTAACAAGTCAGCAGAGCATTGCACCCACTTGCAAATGGATGATTAACCCCTTAATAACAAAAAACAGAATTTATATTTACCTGATAAATTCCTTTCTCCTACGGTGTGTCCGGTCCACGGCTTCATCCTTACTTATGGGATATTCTCTTCCCCTACAGGAAGTGGCAAAGAGAAACACCCAGCAGAGCTGTGCATATAGCTCCCCTTAGTCTCCGCCCCCCCAGTCATTCGACCGACGGTTAGGAGAAAAAGGAGAACCATAGGGTGCAGTGGTGACTGTAGTTTGGAAAAATAAATTTAAACCTGACTAAATGCCAGGGTGGGCCGTGGACCGGACACACCGTAGGAGAAAGGAATTTATCAGGCAAATATAAATTCTGTTTTCTCCTACATTGGTGTGTCCGGTCCACGGCTTCATCCTTACTTATGGGAACCAATACCAAAGCTTTAGGACACGGATGAAGGGAGGGAAACAAGTCAGGTAACCTAAACGGAAGGCACCACTGCTTGTAAAACCGTTCTCCCAAAAATAGCCTCCGAAGAAGCAAAAGTATCGAATTTGTAAAATTTGGTGAATGTATGCAGAGAAGACCAAGTCGCTGCCTTACAAATCTGTTCAACAGAAGCCTCATACTTGAAAGCCCATGTGGAAGCCACAGCCCTGGTGGAATGAGCTGTAATCCGTTCAGGAGGCTGCTGTCCAGCAGTCTCATAAGCCAATCTGATCATGCTCTTTATCCAAAAGGAAAGAGAGGTAGCAGTCGCTTTTTGACCTCTCCTCTTACCAGAATAGACAACAAACAAGGATGATGTCTGTCTGAAATCTTTAGTTGCTTGTAAATAGAACTTTAAAGCACAAACCACATCCAAATTGTGTAACAGACGTTCCTTCTTAGAAACTGGATTAGGACACAGAGAAGGAACAATAATTTCCTGGTTAATATTCTTATTAGAAACAACTTTTGGAAGGAAACCAGGTTTAGTACGCAAAACAACCTTATCTGCATGGAACACCAGATAGGGTGAATTACACTGCAAAGCAGACAATTCAGACACTCTTCTAGCAGAAGAAATAGCAACCAAAAACAAAACTTTCCAAGATAGTAACTTAATATCTATGGAATGTAAAGGTTCAAACGGAACCCCCTGAAGAACTGAAAGAACTAAATTTAGGCTCCATGGAGGGGCCACAGGTCTGTAGACAGGCTTGATTCTGACTAAAGCCTGTACAAACGCCTGAACGTCTGGCACGGCTGCCAAACGCTTGTGTAACAAAACAGACGGAGCAGATATCTGTCCTTTTAAAGAACTAGCTGATAGACCTTTCTCCAATCCTTCTTGGAGAAAGGATAGTATCCTTGGAATCTTAATCTTGCTCCATGAGTAATCCTTGGATTCACACCAGCAGAGATATTTCCGCCAAATCTTATGGTAAATCTTCCTGGTGACAGGCTTTCTAGCCTGGATCAAAGTATCTATGACTGAATCCGAAAAACCACGCTTCGCTAGAATCAAGCGTTCAATCTCCAAGCAGTCAGTTGCAGAGAAACTAGGTTTGGATGTTCGAATGGACCTTGAGTTAGAAGGTCCTACCTCAAAGGTAGCTTCCATGGTGGAACCGATGACATATTCACCAGGTCTGCATACCAAGTCCTGCGTGGCCACGCAGGAGCTATCAGAATTACCGAAGCCTTCTCCTGTTTTATCCTGGCTACTAGCCGGGGGAGAAGAGGAAACGATGGAAAGACATAAGCTAGATTGAACTACCAAGGCGCCACTAAAGCATCTACTAATGTCGCTTTGGGATCCCTGGACCTGGACCCGTAATGTGGAACTTTGGAGTTCTGACGTTACGCCATCAGATCCAGATCTGGAATGCCCCACAGTTGAGATAACTGGGCAAAAACCTCCGGGTGAAGTTCCCACTCCCCCGGATGGAAAGTCTGATGACTCAGATAATCCGCTTCCCAGTTGTCCACTCCTGGGATGTGAATTGCTGATAGATGGCAGGAGTGATCCTCCGCCCATTTGATGATCTTGGATACCTCCATCATCGCCAGGGAACTCTTTGTTCCCCCCTGATGATTGATGTACGCTACAGTCGTCATGTTGTCCGACTGAAATCTTATGAATTTGGCCTCCGCTAGTTGAGGCCACGCCCGGAGCGCATTGAATATCGCTCTTAATTCCAAAATGTTTATCGGGAGAAGAGATTCTTCCCGAGACCAAAGACCCTGAGTTTTCAGAGAGTCCCAGACCGCGCCCCAGCCTAGGAGACTGGCGTCGGTCGTGACAATGATCCACTCCGGTCTGTGGAAACTCATTCCCTGAGACAGGTGATCCTGAGACAACCACCAGAGGAGCGAGTCTCTGGTTTCCTGGTCCATTTGTATCTGGGGAGACAAATCTGCATAATCCCCATTCCACTGCTTGAGCATGCACAGTTGCAGTGGTCTAAGATGAATTCTGGCAAAAGGGACTACGTCCATTGCCGCAACCATTAGATTGATTACCTCCATGCACTGAGCCACAGAAGGTTGAGGAATGGCATGAAGAACTCGACAAGCATTTGAAAGTTTTGACTTTCTGACCTACGTCAGAAAAATTTTCATCTCTACCGAGTCTATTATTGTTCCCAGAAAGGGAACCCTTGTGAAAATTCTTGGAGCAGAGGCCAATCCGAAGGGAAGAGCCACAAACTGATAATGTTTGTCCAGGAAGGCGAACCTTAGGAACTGATGGTGAACCTCGTGGATCGGAATATGCAGATATGCATCCTTTAGGTCCACTGTAGTCATGTATTGACCCTTCTGGATCATTGGTAAAATTGTTCGAATAGTTTCCATTTTGAATGATGGAACTCTGAGGAATTTGTTTAGGATTTTCAAATCCAGAATTGGCCTGAACGTTCCCTCATTTTTGGGAACCACAAACAGGTTTGAGTAAAAACCCAGTCCTTGTTCTGCTTTTGGAACTGGGTGTATCACTCCCATCTTTAAAAGGTCTTCTACGCAATGTAAGAATGCCCGTCTCTTTGTCTGGTCTAAAGACAAGCGAAACATGTGAAACCTTCCCTTTGGAGGAAGGTCCTTGAATTCTAGGAAATACCCCTGAGAGACAATCTCTAAAGCCCAGGGGTCTGGGACATCTCTTGACCAAGCCTGAGCAAAGAGAGAGAGTCTGCCCCCTACCAGATCCGGTCCCGGATCGGGGGCTATCCTTTCATGCTGATTTGGTAGCAGCAGCAGGCTTTTTGGCCTGTTTTCCCTTGTTCCAGCCTTGCAATGGTTTCCATTCTGGTTTGGGCTGGGATGCATTACCCTCTTGTCTAGAGGCTGTAGAGCTAGGGGCCGGTCCGTTCCTGAAATTGCGAAAGGAACAAAAATTAGACTTATCTTTTGCTTTGAAAGGTCTATCCTGTGGGAGCGCATGGCCCTTTCCCCCAGTGATGTCTGAAATAATCTCTTTCAATTCTGGTCCGAATAGAGTTTTACCCTTGAAAGGAATATTAAGCAATTTTGTTTTGGACGACACATCCGCCAACCAAGATTTTAGCCAAAGCGCTCTGCGTGCCACTATTGCAAACCCTGAATTTTTCGCCGCTAATTTTGCTAATTGAAAAGCGGCATCTAAAATAAAGGAATTAGCCAACTTCAGTGCGTGAATTCTGTCCATGACCTCATCATAAGGAGTCTCCTTCTGGAGCGAATTTTCTAGTTCATCGAACCAAAAAGACGCCGCCGTGGTGACAGGAATAATGCACGAAATTGGTTGTAGAAGGCAACCTTGCTGAACAAAAATTTTCTTAAGTAACCCTTCTAGTTTTTTATCCATAGGATCTTTGAAAGCGCAACTGTCCTCTATTGGTATAGTTGTGCGCTTAGCCAAAGTTGAAACTGCCCCCTCAACCTTAGGGACCGTTTGCCATGCGTCCCTTCTGGGGTCCACAATGGGGAACATTTTATTAAATATAGGAGGGGGAACAAATGGTACACCTGGCTTCTCCCACTCCTTAGTCACTATATCCGCCACCCTCTTGGGTATCGGAAACGCATCAGAGTGCACTGGTACCTCTAAAAATTTGTCCATTTTGCACAATTTTTCTGGAATCACCAAAGGATCACAATCATCAAGTGTAGCTAGCACCTCCTTAAGTAGGGTGCGGAGGTGTTCTAGCTTAAATTTAAATGCAATGGTATCAGTCTCTGCCTGCTGAGAAACTTGCCCTGTGTCAGAAATTTCTCCCTCAGACAGGCCCTCCCTCACCGCCAACTCAGATTGATGTGAGGGTACCACAGATGAATTTTCCCCTGCGTCTGTTTGCTCATCCTCTGTATTTAAAACTGAGCAATCACGCTTTCTAGGAAAAACTGGCATTTTTGATAAAAAGGCTGCTAGAGAATTATTCATTACTGTTGCTAATTGCTGCATAGTAACAGCCATAGGCGCGTCAGATGTACTAGGTATCGATTGCGCGGGCAAAGCTGGCGTTGACACAGAAGGAGAGGAAGATGAACTATCCCCACTACCTTCATTTAAAGACTCATCTTGGGCAACTTCTTTAAAAGTGACAGTACTGTACTTTATTTGTTTTGATGCTACTGCGCATTTTACACATACATTTAATGGGGGAACCACCTTGGCCTCCATGCACACAGAACATAGGCTATCTGAAGGCACAGACATGTTAGACAGACTTAGGCAGAGTTTTAATGCAATAAAAATTATTTTATACAAAACCGTTACTGTCTCTTTAAATAATAAAAGTGTACACTTTATTACAGAATTGTCAGAAAACCATCAAAGAAATATCCGATCTTTATGAAATTTTCATCACAGTGTCTTAATGCTTAGAAAGTATTGCACACCAATTTTCAGACAATTTAACCCTTAAATGCCCAAACCGGAGCTAATAATAGTAATTAACTGGTTAAAGACACTACAGTCCCACGCCACAGTCTCTACTGCAGCGTTTTACCTTCCTTAGGGGTTATTCAGATAAGTAATAAGCCTCACTGAAGTCCGTTTTCAATGTAGATACTCCACGTGAAGCTGCATGAACTGCCTAGAGAAAAAGCAACTGCGCAACTGAGGCGCGAAAATGAGGCCTCCCCCCTCTGCATTCCGGAGTGAAGGGGCCTTTCTGACAAAATTAGGCGTCTAAACAACTGCCAGGCGTAAATAAAATTCCCCAAAAGTGTTTAAGTCTGAAAAGAACACTTAAAATGTCACATAAACCTGATAAAAGGTAATCGACTTAGCCCACAAAAGTGTCAATCAGCATAGAGCCCTAGTTATAAGCCTTAATTCTGTTACTGAGTCTAAGAAAATGGCTTGCCTATCCCAGAATGGATAACTGACAGTCTTCTAGCATTACTTGGTCTTGTTAGAAAAATGACTGATCATACCTGAAGCAGATAAGCCTGCAAACTGTTCCCCCCAACTGAAGTTCTCTGGTTTCAATAGTCCTGTGTGGGAACAGCAATGGATTTTAGTTACTGGTGCTAAAATCATACTCCTCTTTTAACAGAAATCTTCATCACTTTCTGTTGTAGAGTAAATAGTACAAACCGGCACTATTTTAAAATAACAAACTCTTGATAGAAGAATAAAAACTACAACTAACACCACATACTCTTTACCACCCCAGTGGAGATGCTACTTGTTCAGAGCGGCAAAGAGAATGACTGGGGGGCGGAGCCTAAGGGGAGCTATATGCACAGCTCTGCTGAGTGTTTCTCTTTGCCACTTCCTGTAGGGGAAGAGAATATCCCATAAGTAAGGATGAAGCCGTGGACCGGACACACCAATGTAGGAGAAACAGAATAATAAATGACAAAAACATTTTTTTTTTTTTTTTTCTTTAAACACAGTCACAACAACTGCCACAGTCTACTGTGGTTGTTACCCTCCTCAAGCACGACTTTGAAGCCTTTTGAGCCCTTCAGAGATGTCCTGTATCATGCAGAGGGAAGCTGAATGTCTCTGTCAGTATTTTTAGCTACACAGAAAAGCACTAAAAAAGGCCCCTCCCACTCATATTACAACAGTGGAAAGCCTCAGGAAACTGTTTCTAGGCAAAAATCAAGCCAGCCATGTGGAAAAAAACTAGGCCCCAATAAGTTTTGTCACCAAACATATATAAAAATGATTAACATGCCAGCAAACGTTTTATATTACACTTTTATAAGAGTATGTATCTCTGTTAATAAGCCTGATACCAGTCGCTATCACTGCATTTAAGGCTTAACTTACATTAATCCGGTATCAGCAGCATTTTTCTAGCAAATTCCATCCCTAGAAATATGTTTACTGCACATACCTTATTGCAGGAAAACCTGCACTCCATTCCCCCTCTGAAGTTACCTCACTCCTCAGAATATGTGAGAACGGCAGTGGATCTTAGTTACTTCTGCTAAGATCATAGAAATCACAGGCAGATTCTTCTTCTAATGCTGCCTGAGATGAAACAGTACACTCCGGTACCATTTAAAAATAACAAACTTTTGATTGAAGTTAAAAAACTAACTATAATACACCACACCCCTCTTACTACATCCATCTTTGTTGAGAGTTGCAAGAGAATGACTGGGTATGGCAGTGAGGGGAGGAGCTATATAGCAGCTCTGCTGTGGGTGATCCTCTTGCAACTTCCTGTTGGGAAGGAGAATATCCCACAAGTAATGGATGATCCGTGGACTGGATACACTTAACAAGAGAAAAAAAAAACCTCATAATTCAAATAGGGCATGTAATTTTCAACAACTTTCCAATTTAATTTTAATCACCAATTTTGCTTTGTTCTCTTGGAATTCTTAGTTGAAAGCTAAACCTAGGAGGTTCATATGCTAATTTCTTAGACCTTGAAAGCCGCCTCTAATTTGAAAGCATTTTGACAGTTTTTCACCACTAGTGGACATTAGTTCATGTGTTTCACATAGATGACATTGAGCTCATGCACATGAATTTATCAAGGAGTGAGCACTGATTGGCTAAAATGCAAGTCTGTCAAAACAAATGAAATAAGGAGGCAGTCTGCAGAGGCATATATACAAGGTAATTACAGAGGTAAAACATGTATTATTATAACTGTGTTGGGGAATGGGTAATAAAGGGATTATCTATCTTTTTAAAAGAACAATAATTCTGGTGTTGACTGTCCCTTTAAATTACAAAAGATAGGATTTATTTATCTATTGTAAACGTAAAATATGTTTATGTTGTCTACAAAATAAAATATGGTAAACAGAGAATTTGTCTATAAATATAACACGTCAAATATTATTTTCTATAATGTTAAAGGGACAGTAAACCTTAAAAATAATGTTATATAATTCTGCACATAGTGCAGAATTATATAACATTATATTAGCCAAACTTTATAAAACCTAATGTACCCTTTTATTTTTTTTAAAAAAATGCTGTTTTACAGACCCGCTCTCTGTACTCTGCTGAGCGGGTCTGTTATATTCACACAGCGCATCGGGCCAGCTGTCAGACAGAGCAGGAGCGAGCTGCACTTAGTCTTATGGTGCGGTCGGGCCGGGCTGTGACTATACATATATAACACACCCTCTCAGCAGAGTACAGAGAGCGGGTCTGTAAAACAGCGTTTTTTTTTAAAAAATTAAAAGGGTACATTAGGTTTTATAAAGTTTGGCTAATATAATGTTATATTCTGCACTATGTGCAGAATTATATAACATTATTTTTAAGGTTTACTGTCCCTTTAATCTTATAACGCAATATTGACTTTAAAAAGTATTACAATTTAGACCAAAATTAAAAACTATTTGAAAAATACCAGATATAAACCCAGATTACAAGTAGCGCACTAATTATAGTGTGGGGTGCAATATCACTGGACAATGGTAAAATAAGCGCACAAATTAATACTACAAGTCCAGAGTAAAACAAATTTACCAGAGAAGGTTTAACGCAGCAAACACGTCCTTAGCATGCCCTCTAATTTTAATGGAGATTATGACTGTGATAAATATTGCTCATATTACAAGTTTAAAGTTATAAAATTCGCTAAAAGAATTAGCATGACCTTAGATCTGAAGTAAAGTCTAAAGGCTGTGACACACTTCAGAAGCGATGCGAAACGGTGCGAAGCAGCTGCTTCGCCTTGTGCCACATCGCTTGCAGTGTGTCATAGCCTTAAGGGTAAAAATAAAAATAATAAAAAAAACTGCATGTAAAATAAAAGTGTTACACTCATATATAAACATTTTAAATAAAACAAAATTTATGCTTACCTGCTAAATTTATTTCTCTTGTGGTGTATCCAGTCAACGGGTTCATCCATTACTTGTGGGATATTCTCCTTCCCAACAGGAAGCTGCAAGAGGACACCCACAGCAGAGCTGTCTATATAGCTCCTCCCCTAACTGCCACCCCCAGTCATTCGACCGAAGACAAACAAGAAAAAAGGAGAAACTATAGGGTGCAGTGGTGACTGTAGTTTAAAAATAAAAAACACCTGCCTTAAAATGACAGGGCGGGCCGTGGACTGGATACACCACAAGAGAAATAAATTTATCAGGTAAGCATAAATTTTGTTTTCTCTTGTAAAGGTGTATCCAGTCCACGGGTTCATCCATTACTTGTGGGATACCAATACCAAAGCTTTAGGACATGGATGAAGGGAGGGACAAGGCAGGAACTTAAATGGAAGGCACGACTGCCTGTAAGACTTTTCTCCCAAAAATAGCCTCCGAAGAAGCAAAAGTATCAAATTTATAGAATTTAGAAAAAGTATGAAGCGAAGACCAAGTCGCCGCCTTACAAATATGTTCAACAGAGGCCTCATGTTTAAAAGCCCATGTGGAAGCTACTGCTCTAGTAGAATGAGCTGTAATTCTTTCAGGAGGCTGCTGGCGTATTATACTTCTTAGCCAAAAAGAAAAGGAAGTTGCCGAAGCCTTTTGGCCTCTCCTCTGTCCAGAGTAGACAACAAAGAAAGCAGATGTTTCACGAAAATCCTTCGTAGCTTGTAAATAAAACTTTAAAGCACGAACCACATCAAGATTGTGTAATAGACGTTCCTTCTTTGAAGAAGGATTAGGACATAGTGAAGGAACAACAATCCCCTGATTGATATTCTTATTAGATACCACCTTAGGAAGAAACCCAGGTTTGGTACGTAACACTACCTTATCTGCATGGAAAATCAGATAAGGGGAATCACATTGTAAAGCAGATAACTCCGAAACTCTTTGAGCCGAGGAGATAGCAACTAAAAACAGAACTTTCCAAGATAAAAGCTTAATATCTATGGAATGCAAAGGTTCAAACGGAACAACTTGAAGAACTTTAAGAACTAAATTTAAACTCCATGGCGGAGCAACAGGTTTAAACACAGGCTTGATTCTAACTAAAGCCTGACAAAACGCCTGAACGTCTGGAACCTCAGCCAGATGCTTGTGCAAAAGAATAGAGAGAGCAGAAATCTGTCCCTTTAAGGAACTAGCTGACAATCCCTTCTCCAATCCTTCTTGGAGAAAAGCTAATATCCTAGGAATCCTGACCTTACTCCATGAGTAACCCTTGGATTCACACCAATGAAGATATTTACAACATATTTTATGATAGATTTTCCTGGTGACAGGCTTTCGAGCCTGAATTAAGGTATCAATGAAAAACCACGCTTTGATAGTATCAAGCGTTCAATCTCCAAGCAGTCAGACGTAGAGAAATTAGATTTGGATGTTTGAAGGGACCTTGAAGTAGAAGGTCCTGCCTTAGCGGCAGAGTCCATGGTGGAAAGGATGACATGTCCACCAGATCTGCATACCAAGTCCTGCGTGGCCATGCAGGGGCTATCAAGATCACCAAAGCTCTCTCCTGCTTGATCTTGGCAATCAGACGAGGGAGCAGAGGAAACGGTGGAAACACATAAGCCAGGCTGAAGGACCAGGGCGCTGCTAGAGCATCTATCAGCGCTGCCTTGGGATCCCTGGACCTGGACCCGTAACAAGGAAACTTGGCGTTCTGACGAGACGCCATGAGATCCAGTTCTGGTTTGCCCCATAGTTGGATCAACTGGGCAAATACCTCCGGATGGAGCTCCCACTCCCCCGGATGAAAAGTCTGCCGACTTAGAAAATCCGCCTCCCAGTTCTCTACTCCTGGGATATGGATAGCTGAGAGATGGCAAGAGTGAACCTCTGCCCATAGAATTATCTTTGAAACCTCCAACATTGCCAGGGGCTCCTTGTTCCCCCCTGATGGTTGATATAGGCTACAGTCGTGATGTTGTCCGACTGAAATCTGATGAACCTGACCGCAGCTAGCTGAGGCCAAGCCTGAAGAGCATTGAATATCGCTCTTAGTTACAGAATGTTTATCGGAAGGAGGGTCTCCTCCCGAGTCCACAAACCCTGAGCCATCAGGGAGTTCCAGACTGCACCCCAGCCCAGAAGGCTGGCATCTGTCGTTACTATAGTTCATCCTGGCCTGCGGAAACTCATTCCCTTGGACAGATGGACCCGAGATAGCCACCAGAGAAGAGAATCCCTGGTCTCTTGATTCAGATTTAGTAGAGGGGACAAATCTGTGTAATACCCATTCCACTGATTGAGCATGCAAAGTTGCAGTGGTCTGAGATGTAAGTGGGCAAACGGAACTATGTCCATTGCTGCTACCATTAATCCGATTACCTCCATACACTGAGCCACTGACGGACAAGAAGTGGAATAAAGAGCACGGCAGGAAGTTAGAAGTTTTGACAACCTGACCTCTGTCAGGTAAATCTTCATTTCTACTGAATCTATCAGAGTTCCTAGGAAGGAAACTCTTGTGAGAGGGGAGAGAGAACTCTTTCCTTCGTTCACCTTCCACCCGTGAGACCTCAGGAATGCCAGAACAATGTCCGTATGGGACCTGGCGATTTGAAAAGTCGACGCCTGTATCAGGATGTCGTCTAGGTAAGGGGCCACTGCTATACCCCGTGGCCTTAGAACCGCCAGAAGGGACCCTAGAACCTTCGTAAAGATTCTTGGTGCCGTGGCTAAACCGAAGGGAAGAGCCACAAACAGGTAATGCCTGTCTAGGAAGGCGAACCTGAGAAACTGATGATGATCCCTGTGTATCGGAATGTGTAGATAAGTATCCTTTAAATCCACGGTAGTCATATATTGACTCTCCTGGATTATAGGTAGGATGGTTTGAATAGTCTCCATCTTGAAGAATGGGACCCTGAGAAATTTGTTTAGGATCTTGAGATCCAAGATTGGTCTGAAAGATCCCTCTTTCTTGGGAACTATAAACAGATTTGAATAGAAGCCCTGCCCCTGTTCCTCCTTTGGAACTGGGTGGATCACTCCCATAACCAGCAGGTCTTGAACGCAATGTAAGAATGCCTCTCTCTTTATCTGGTTTGCAGTTAATTGTGAGAGATGAAATCTCCCCTTTGGAGATGAAGCTTTGAAATCCAGAAGATATCCCTGGGAAACAATCTCCAGAGCCCAGGGATCCTGGATGTCTCTTGCCCAAGCCTGGGCGAAGAGAGAAAGTCTGCCCCCCACTAGATCCGGTCCCGGATTGAGGGCTACTCCTTCATGATGTCTTACAGGCAGCAGCAGGCTTTTTGGCCTGTTTCCCCTTGTTCCAAGCCTGATTAGGTCTCTGGACTGGGCAAAATTTCCCTCTTGTTTTGTAGAAGAGGAAGATGAAGCTGCGCCACTCTTGAAGTTTCGAAAAGGAACGAAAATTAGTCTGTTAGGCCCTTAACTTGTTGGACCTATCCTGGGGAAGGGCGTGGCCTTTTCCTCCAGAAATATCAGAAATGATCTCCTTCAGTCCAGGCCCAAATAGGGTCTGCCCTTTGAAGGGGATATTGAGAAGTTTAGACTTTGAAGTGACATCAGCTGACCAGGATTTAAGCCATAGCGCCCTACGCGCCTGAATGCCAAAACCTGAATTTTTAGCCGTTAGCTTGGTTAAATGAAAAACGGTGTCAGAAATAAATGAATTGGCTAACTTAAGAGCTTTAAGCCTGTCAAGGATATCATCCCACGGGGTCTCTACCTGTAGAGCCCCCTCCAGAGACTCGAACCAGAAAGCCGCTGCAGCAGTGACTGGGGCAATGCATGCAAGAGGCTGGAGAATAAAACCTTGTTGTATAAAGATTTTCTTAAGGAAACCCTCTAATTTTTTATCCATAGGATCTAGGAAAGCACAACTGTCCTCGACAGGAATAGTTGTACGCTTAGCTAGAGTAGAGACTGCTCCCTCCACCTTAGGGACCGTGTGCCACAAGTCCCGTGTAGCGGCATCTATAGGAAACATCTTTTTAAAAGCAGGAGGGGGAGAGAACGGTACACCTGGTCTATCCCATTCCTTAGTAATAATTTCTGAAAACCTCTTAGGTATTGGAAAAACATCAGTACACACCGGCACTGCATAGTATTTATCCAGTCTACACAATTTCTCTGGCACTGCAATTGTGTCACAGTCATTCAGAGCAGCTAAAACCTCCTTAAGTAATACGCAGAGGTGTTCAAGCTTAAATTTAAATGTAGAAATATCAGAATCAGGTATCCTTCCTGAGTCAGAAACATCACCCACAGACTGAAGTTCTCCTTCCTCAGCTTCAGCATATTGTGAGGCAGTATCAGACATGGTTCTTAAAGCGTCAGTATGCTCTGCATTTCGTCTAACCCCAGAGCTATCTCGCTTACCTCTAAATTCAGGTAGTCTGGCTAATACCGCTGACAGTGTATTATCCATGACTGCCGCCATGTCTTGTAAAGTAAACGCTATGGGTGCCCTATATGTACTTGGCGCCATTTCAGCGTGAGTCCCTTGAGCGGGAGTCAAAGGATCTGACACGTGGGGAGAGTTAGTCGGCATAACTTCCCCCTCGTTAGATTCCTCTGGTGATAATTTTTTTAAAGACAGAATATGATCTTTATTGCTTACAGTGAAGTCAGTACAATTGGTACACATTCTAAGAGGGGGTTCCACCATGGCTTTTAAACATAATGAACAAGGAGTTTCCTCTATGTCAGACATGTTTATACAGACTAGCAATGAGACTAGCAAGCTTGGAAAACACTTTAATTCAAGTTAACAAGCAAATATAAAAAACGGTACTGTGCCTTTAAGAGAAACAAATTTTGTCAAAATTTGAAAAACAGTGAAAAAAGGCAGTTACACAAACTAAATTTTGAAAGTGTATGTAATAGGCTAACAGAGCATTGCACCCACTTGCAAATGGATGATTAACCCCATAGTTCAAAAAACGGATCAAAAAAACGACATAGACGTTTTTTAACAGTCACAACAAACTGCCACAGCTCTACTGTGGCTCCTACCTTCCCCAATAAACGATTGTAGACCCTTTAGAGATGTCCTGTAGCATTCAGGGAACTTCTGAGGAAAACTGAATGTCTCAGTCTGTAATTTTAACTGCGCAAAAAAAGCGCTAAAATAGGCCCCTCCCACTCATATTACAACAGTGGAAAGCCTCAGGAAACTGTTTCTAGGCAAAAATAAAGCCAGCCATGTGGAAAAAATTAGGCCCCAATAAAGTTTTATCACCAAGCATATATAAAAAACGATTAAACATGCCAGCAAACATTTTATATAGCATATCTATAAGGGTATTACCCCTGAGAGTAAGCATGATACCAGTCGTTATTAAATCACTGTATTCAGGCTTAACTTACATTTATCAGGTATCAGCAGCATTTTCTAGCATATCCAATCCGAGAAAAAAATATAACTGCACATACCTCAAGCAGAGTAAACTGCACGCCATTCTCCCTCTGAAGTTACCTCTCTCCTCAGACATATGTGAGAACAGCAATGGATCTTAGTTACAACCTGCTAAGATCATAGAAAACTCAGGCAGATTCTTCTTCTATCTCTGCCTGAGATAAAATAGCACAACTCTGGTACTATTTAAAAATAACAAACTTTTGATTGAAGGAAATAAACTAACTATTTTTCACCACTCTCTCTTACTACCTCCATGCGCGTTGAGAGTTGCAAGAGAATGACTGGATATGGTAGTGAGGGGAGGAGCTATATAACAGCTCTGCTGTGGGTGTCCTCTTGCAACTTCCTGTTGGGAATGAGAATATCCCACAAATAATGGATGATCCGTGGACTGGATACACCTTACAAGAGAAAAGTACTCCTAGGAGTAATCTAACAAGCCATGTGGAAACTAGGCCCCAAATAAAGATTTATCACCCTCAGAAAAAAAAACATAATTTATGTAAGAACTTACCTGATAAATTCATTTCTTTCATATTAGCAAGAGTCCATGAGCTAGTGACGTATGGGATATACATTCCTACCAGGAGGGGCAATGTTTCCCAAACCTTAAAATGCCTATAAATACACCCCTCACCACACCCACAATTCAGTTTAACGAATAGCCAAGAAGTGGGGTGATAAGAAAGGATCGAAAGCATCAAAAAATAAGGAATTGGAATAATTGTGCTTTATACAAAAAAATCATAACCACCACAAAAAGGGTGGGCCTCATGGACTTTAGCTAATATGAAAGAAATTAATTTATCAGGTAAGTTCTTACATAAATTATGTTTTCTTTCATGTAATTAGCAAGAGTCCATGAGCTAGTGAAGTATGGGATAGCAAATACCCAAGATGTGGAACTTCCACGCAAGAGTCACTAGAGAGGGAGGGATAAAATAAAAACAGCCAATTCCGCTGAAAAATTAATCCACTACCCAAATCAAAAAAGTTTCAATTTTTATAATGAAAAAAACTGAAATTATAAGCAGAAGAATCAAACTGAAACAGCTACCTGAAGTACCATTCTACCAAAACTGCTTCTAAAGAAGAGAAAACATCAAAATGGTAGAACATAGTAAAAGTATGCAAAGAAGACCAAGTCATTGCTTTGCAAATCTGATCAACAGAAGCTTCATTCTTAAAAAGCCCAGGAAGTATAAACTTACCTAGTAGAATGAGCCGTAATCCTCCGAGGCGGGAATCCACCCGACTCCAAATAAGCATGATGAATCAAAAGTTTAAGCAAGATGCCAAATAAATGGCAGAAGCCTTTTGACCTTCCTAAAACCAAAAAAGATAACAAATAGACTAGAAGTCTATCTGAAATCTGAAAAGCTTCAACAGAGAATTTCAAAAACTCTTACCATATCCAAAGAAAGTAAGAATCTCACCAAAGAAGTCTTAGGAAAACAATAATTCCTCCCTAATGTTGTTAGAATTTACAACTTTAGGTAAGAATTGAAATGAGGACAGCAAAAACCACCTTATCCTGATGAAAAAATCAGAAAAAAACAGAATTTATGTTTACCTGATAAATTACTTTCTCCAACGGTGTGTCCGGTCCACGGCGTCATCCTTACTTGTGGGATATTCTCTTCCCCAACAGGAAATGGCAAAGAGCCCAGCAAAGCTGGTCACATGATCCCTCCTAGGCTCCGCCTACCCCAGTCATTCGACCGACGTTAAGGAGGAATATTTGCATAGGAGAAACCATATGATACCGTGGTGACTGTAGTTAAAGAAAATAAATTATCAGACCTGATTAAAAAACCAGGGCGGGCCGTGGACCGGACACACCGTTGGAGAAAGTAATTTATCAGGTAAACATAAATTCTGTTTTCTCCAACATAGGTGTGTCCGGTCCACGGCGTCATCCTTACTTGTGGGAACCAATACCAAAGCTTTAGGACACGGACGAAGGGAGGGAGCAAATCAGGTCACCTAAATGGAAGGCACCACGGCTTGCAAAACCTTTCTCCCAAAAATAGCCTCAGAAGAAGCAAAAGTATCAAACTTGTAAAATTTGGTAAAAGTGTGCAGTGAAGACCAAGTCGCTGCCCTACATATCTGATCAACAGAAGCCTCGTTCTTGAAGGCCCATGTGGAAGCCACAGCCCTAGTGGAATGAGCTGTGATTCTTTCAGGAGGCTGCCGTCCGGCAGTCTCGTAAGCCAATCTGATGATGCTTTTAATCCAAAAAGAGAGAGAGGTAGAAGTTGCTTTTTGACCTCTCCTTTTACCAGAATAAACAACAAACAAGGAAGATGTTTGTCTAAAATCCTTTGTAGTATCTAAATAGAATTTTAGAGCGCGAACAACATCCAAATTGTGCAACAAACGTTCCTTCTTCGAAACTGGTTTCGGACACAAAGAAGGCACGACTATCTCCTGGTTAATGTTTTTGTTAGAAACAACTTTTGGAAGAAAACCAGGTTTAGTACGTAAAACCACCTTATCTGCATGGAACACCAGATAAGGAGGAGAACACTGCAGAGCAGATAATTCTGAAACTCTTCTAGCAGAAGAAATTGCAACCAAAAACAAAACTTTCCAAGATAATAACTTAATATCAACGGAATGTAAGGGTTCAAACGGAACCCCCTGAAGAACTGAAAGAACTAAGTTGAGACTCCAAGGAGGAGTCAAAGATTTGTAAACAGGCTTGATTCTAACCAGAGCCTGAACAAAGGCTTGAACATCTGGCACAGCTGCCAGCTTTTTGTGAAGTAACACAGACAAGGCAGAAATCTGTCCCTTCAAGGAACTTGCAGATAATCCTTTCTCCAATCCTTCTTGAAGAAAGGATAGAATCTTAGGAATCTTTACCTTGTCCCAAGGGAATCCTTTAGATTCACACCAACAGATATATTTTTTCCATATTTTGTGGTAAATTTTTCTAGTTACAGGCTTTCTGGCCTGAACAAGAGTATCAATAACAGAATCTGAGAACCCTCGTTTTGATAAGATCAAGCGTTCAATCTCCAAGCAGTCAGCTGGAGTGAGACCAGATTCGGATGTTCGAACGGACCTTGAACAAGAAGGTCTCGTCTCAAAGGCAGCTTCCATGGTGGAGCCGATGACATATTCACCAGATCTGCATACCAAGTCCTGCGTGGCCACGCAGGAGCTATCAAGATCACCGACGCCCTCTCCTGATTGATCCTGGCTACCAGCCTGGGGATGAGAGGAAACGGCGGGAATACATAAGCTAGTTTGAAGGTCCAAGGTGCTACTAGTGCATCTACTAGAGTCGCCTTGGGATCCCTGGATCTGGACCCGTAGCAAGGAACCAAGCCCAAAGGGGAATACGATACCAAATGACGCCTTCAGAAAGTCTTTTCTATGTATCAGAGCTCCTCACACATGCGACTGCATGTCATGCTTCTCAAAAACAAGTGCGCAATACCGGCGCGAAAATGAGGCTCTGCCTATGATTAGGGAAAGCCCCTAGAGAATAAGGTGTCTAAAACAGTGCCTGCCGATATTATTTAACAAAAATACCCAGATTAAATGATTCCTCAAGGCTAAATATGTGTAATATATGAATCGATTTAGCCCAGAAAATGTCTACAGTCTTAATAAGCCCTTGTGAAGCCCTTATTTACTGTCTGAATAAAAATGGCTTACCGGATCCCATAGGGAAAATGACAGCTTCCAGCATTACATCGTCTTGTTAGAATGTGTCATACCTCAAGCAGCAAAAGACTGCTCACTGTTCCCCCAACTGAAGTTAATTCCTCTCAACAGTCCTGTGTGGAACAGCTATGGATTTTAGTAACGGTTGCTAAAATCATTTTCCTCATACAAACAGAAATCTTCATCTCTTTTCTGTTTCAGAGTAAATAGTACATACCAGCACTATTTTAAAATAACAAACTCTTGATTGAATAATAAAAACTACAGTTAAACACTAAAAAACTCTAAGCCATCTCCGTGGAGATGTTGCCTGTACAACGGCAAAGAGAATGACTGGGGTAGGCGGAGCCTAGGAGGGATCATGTGACCAGCTTTGCTGGGCTCTTTGCCATTTCCTGTTGGGGAAGAGAATATCCCACAAGTAAGGATGACGCCGTGGACCGGACACACCTATGTTGGAGAAAGAGATTCACAAGAAAGAACAGATAATTCAAAAACTGTTCTAGCTGAAGAGATCCAAAAAGAACAATACTTTCCATGAAAGTAAATAATGTCCAGAGCAAGCATATGCTCAAATAGAAGAGCCTGAAAAGCCTTCAGAACCAAATTAAGACTCCAAGGAGGAGAAATTGGCTTAATGACAGGTTTGATACGAATCAAAACCTGAACAAAATGATGAATATCAAGAAGTAACACTGCCTTATCCTGATGAAAAATCAGAAAAGGATATTCACAAAAAAGAGCAGATAACTCAAAAACTCTTCTAGCAGAAGAAATAACCAAAAGGAACAATACTTTTCCAAGAAAGTAATTTAATGTTCAGAGAATGCATAGTTTCAAACGGAGGAGCCTATAAAGCCCTCAGCACCAAATTGAGACTCCAAAGAGGAGAGTTTGAATTAATGACAGGCTTGATACGGACCAAAGCCTGTACAAAACAATGAATATCAGGATGATTAGCAATCTTTCTGTGAAAAAAGAACAGAAAGAGTAGAGATTTGTCCTATCAAAGAACTAAAGACAAAACCTTATCCAAACCAACCTGAAAAAATAATAAAATTCTATGAATTTTAAAAGAATGCCAAGAAAAGTAGGTCTTCCAGACTCAATAATAAATCTTTCTAGAGACAGATTTACGAGCCTGAAACATAGTATTAATCAATGAGTCAGAGAAACCTCTATGACTAAAAATCAAGCGTTCAATCTCCATCCCTTCAAATTTAATGATTTGAGATCCTGATGGAAAAAATGGGCCTTGAGAAAGAAGGTCTGGTTTAAACGGAAGTGTCCAAGGTTGGCAACTGGCCATCCGAATGAGATCCGCATACCAAAACCTCAGAGGCCATGCTGGAGCCACCAGCAGAACAAACAAATACTCCATAAGAATTTTGGAAATCACTTGGAAGAAGAACTAGAGGTGGAAAGAAATAGGCAAAAAGATAATTCCAAAGAAATGTCAATGCATACACTACTTCCGCCTGAGGATCCCCGGACCTGAATAGGCCCCTGGGAAGTTCTTTATTCAGATGAGATGCCAACAGATCTATTTCTAGAAATGCTCACATCTGAAAAATTGAAAAACATATCTGGGTATGAGAGACCATTCTCCCGGATGTAAAGCTTGATTAACAGAGATAATCCGCTTCCCAAATATCTATACCTGGGAAAAAAAACACAGAATTTAGATAGGAGCTGGATTTAGCCCAAGCTAATATCTGAGACACTTCTGTCACAGCCTAAGGACTGATAGTCCCACCCTGATGATTGAAATACACCATAGTTGTGATATTGTCTGAAAAACAATAAACGTCTCTTCTTCAAAAAGAAACTAACTGAAAAACTCTGAGAATGCACGGAGTTCTAAAATATCAAATGGTAATCTCGCCTCCTGAGATTTCCAAACCCCTTGTGCTGACAGAGAACCTCAGACAGCCTCCCAACCAAAAAGACTCACATCTGTAGAGATCATGGTCCAGGTTGAAAGAAACGAAGAGACCTGTAGAACTAAATGATGGTGATCTTAACCACCAAATCAAGAGAGATAAATATTAGGATTCGAAGATTTAAATGTGAAATCCTAGAATCCCTGCACCATAATTCAGCATAAAAAACTGGAAAGGTTCTTTCTATTGAAAATGAGCAAAGGGAACTGAATCCAATGCTGTGGCCATAAGACCTAAAACTTCTATGCATATATAGCAACTGAAGGAAATAATAGAGACTAAAGTACCGACAGACAGAACCCAATAAAATTGTCCCTTGTCTTATAGAGACAAAGACAGTGACACAAACTATCTGAAAACCTAAAAAAGGTGACCCTTGTGTGAGGAATCAAGAGCTTTTGAAAAAAAGATCCTCTAACTATGTCCTGGAAGAACAAAGTGAATCATATGAGATTCCGCATCCTCAGAAAATAATCTGAATGAAAACAGAAAAATGAAAATATGCATTTATTGTATCAAATGAAAACAAACAATGCTATCACTGACCAAAAAAAGGCAGAATAGTTTGAATAAAACTCCAAAACCCAGTTCCTAAAAATGGAACTGGAAGAAATACCCCAGAAGATTCCAGGTCTGAGCAGCGCTTGAACCCCACGGGTGATCAGCCATGCTTCAACAGTACCCAAAATATATAGGACCGAAACACACTTAAAGAAAGTGTTAGCCTTACTGGAATAGCTGGAATATAATAGAGAAAAAAGACTTCTCACAGACGGTTTATTCTGAACTTATTCTGTACCCAAAATCAAAGAAATTTGGACCGAATAGAACCAAATAAATTTCAAAAAAGACATAACCTGCCCCTTACCAGCCGAGCTGGAATACGGCACGTACATCGCAATTTTAGAGAGCTGATTTTGAACTGAAAAATTTCCAATTAAAAACATGTTACTTGGGAAAGAATTCAGGAATTTGTTCCTTAATAAGAACAACCAAACTAATATAAGCTTAAAGTTTTAGTCTTAGAACTCAATCTTGAAACCCAGAGTAACAGTTAAGAATTGAATCCAATTATAAAACAAATAATTGAATATCTTAGAACAAAAGAAATATGGATTTTTAGAAATCACAAAATTCTTCTAGCTAAAACAGCTAAAGACATAGATTAAACCTCATTTGCGAAAATATTCAATAAAATAAAGACACAAATGAAATTATTAGCATGATAGTCCAGTTAAAGGACCAGTCAATACACTGGACTTGCATAATCAATAAATGCAAAACAACAAGACAAATGCAACAGCACCTAGTCTAGAAAATGTTGTCCCTTAACAATGCTAAAATAAATCATAATCTGATACTTGATCTTAAAGTAAACAGAAAAAAATGAAGCAATTGCAACATTATCCAAATAAATCACAGGTCCAAGAAAAGTACCTGAAACTAAATAATTTTCCATAAATAAGATACAACCATCTAAAGGAAAATAAATACTATTTTGCTATAGAAACAATAGCATAATTGGTAGGAGTAGAGATAGCCCCAATAAATTGGAGAACCCTCCAAATTGAATTTAACTGCCGGTAAAGAATATAGTTTAAAATCTTTGAAGAAGGAATAAAAGAAAATGATCAGCCTATTCCATTCCCTAGTATGAGGAACTGGAAAAAAACCTCTGAAAACACAGAAGAATAAATAAGCAGAAATAAAATGTTAGCTAGTCTTGAAAAAGAACTAGTTACCGTAATATCCAAAATAATCAACACCTTTTCAACAAAGAACAAATGTACTTTAATAAAAAAAAAAAAAAAAAAAAGTAGA
Source organism: Bombina bombina (assembly GCF_027579735.1). NCBI lineage: Eukaryota > Metazoa > Chordata > Amphibia > Anura > Bombinatoridae > Bombina > Bombina bombina. Next base: position 836,998,373 of record NC_069502.1, read on the forward strand.
TTTGCTAGTGTCAATATCTGATGAAGAAAATTCTGAATGAGAAAAAACATCATCAGAGAAGGATAAATCCTTATGTTGTTGGTCATTTGAAACTTCAATAATTAAAAAAGAAGTTTAAAAAAGACCTAAAAATTTTATTAGAAGGCACGATGTCAGACAAAGCCTTTAAAATAGAATCAGAAAAATATTCTTATAAATCTTCTAAATATTTCTTGTACATAAGATGTAAAAAGAATAGCAATATATAAAGCATAAATACTAATGGATTCTGCATGTAAAAGTTTATCATGATAACTTATTACAAACCATAGCTAAAGATAAACATTCATAACATTTAAAATAAATGAACTTAGCTTTGGTAGGACGGAACTCAGTCAACAGGAATCCTTTAGATCGTTTTGAAACAGGAACAGTGAAACCTTGCAATATGTAATAGAAAAAAACAATATTTAAAGCAAAATTATCAAATTCCTTAAATGACAGTTTCAGGAATGGGAAAAGAATGCAAAATAATAAGCTTCTAGAAACCAGAAGCAATAAAAAAGTGAGTTTTAAATAATGTGAGGAAAAAAAGTGGAAAAAAATACGCCCACATTTTTTGGCGCCAAATATGACGCCCACATTATTGGCGCTAAATACAACGCCCATATTTTTGGCGCCAAGTATGACGCCACAACCTCTGACGCCAGAACCGACGCCCACATTTTTTGGCGCAAAAAAATGTCTGAATACACATGTGTCAAAAATGACGTTAACAGAAAACAACTTCCGGCATCAACTACGGCGCCGGAAATGAAGAAATTTTTGCGCCAAAAAAGTCAGCGCCAAGAATGACGCAATAAAAAGAAACATTTTCTGCCCCCGCGAGCCTAACAGCACACAGGGAAAAATGATCAATTGAAAATTTTCAAGGTAAAGAAAAATAAATTGAATTAAAATGCATTATCCCAAATAATGAAACTGACAGTCTGGATTTTAAAGGAATACTGATGATCCTGAATCATGGCAAATATAAGTTTAAAGACATATATTTAGAACTTTACATAGAAAGTGCCCAACCATAGCTTAGAGTGTCATAATAAAATAAGACTTACTTACCCTAAGACACTCATCTACATATAGTAGACAGCCAAACCAGTACTGAAACGAGAATCAGTAGAGGTAATGGTATATAAGAGTATATCGTCGATCTGAAGGGAGGTAAGAGATGAATCTCTACGACCGATAACAGAGAACCTATGAAATAGATCCCGTAGAAGGAGACCATTGAATTCAAATAGGCAATACTCTCTTCACATCCCTCTGACATTCACTGCACTCTGAGAGGAAAACCGGGCTCCAGCCTGCTGCGAAGCGCATATCAACGTAGAATCTAGCACAAACTTACTTCACCACCTCCATGGGAGGCAAAGTTTGTAAAACTGAATTGTGGGTGTGGTGAGGGGTGTATTTATAGGCATTTTAAGGTTTGGGAAACTTTTCCCCTCCTGGAAGGAATGTATATCCCATACGTCACTAGCTCATGGACTCTTGCTAATTACATGAAAGAAAACGTTTTTATTTTTATAAATCATGCAAACGTTTTTACACTAAATAATATAAGTAATAACATGAATATTATCCTTTTTTGCAAGCATGATCCCAGTTGTTGTTAAATCACTGTATCAGGCTTACCTTAAATATACCAGGCACTGTCAGCATTTTCTAGACCTTATCATATCTCTAGAAAAAAATATACTGAACATACCTCAAAGCAGGCAATCTGCAGACCGTCCCCCCAACTGAAGTTTTCTTTCCATACTCTTCAGTTATGTGTGAGAATAGCAATGGACCTTAGTTACAAACCGCTAAGATCATCAAACCTCCAGGCAGAAGTCTTCTTCCAATTTCTGCCTGAGAGCAAAAACAGTACAACACCGGTACCGTTCAAAAATAACAAACTTTTGATTAAAGGTAAAAACTACACTAAGTCACCACATCTCTCTTGATACTTCCTTTCTTGTCGAGAGCTGCAAGAGAATTACTGGGGGTGGCAGTTAGGGGAGGAGCTATATAGACAGCTCTGCTGTGGGTGTCCTCTTGCAGCTTCCTGTTGGGAAGGAGAATATCCCACAAGTAATGGATGAACCCGTGGACTGGATACACCTTTACAAGAGAAAAAATGTTTAATACTGAAAAAGGTTTTAGAAGGCTTTAAAAGAGATGGTATATGACAATGACTGGCAAGGACTCAAAAGGTGTGTATATGTGTATGTAAGCTTAAAAAAAATCGCACTCTCACTATCAGAGTAAGAACCAAGGTGCAAGCAAACCTAATCAATAGTCCAAAGCAGACATGCACTCACTGAACCTTTTTAAATAGTGCTTTATTGTGAACAAAAATTATACATGCAGTGGCGTTTCGGGGATCTCAACCCTTCATCTGACCAAGTGAAAACAAACAATCCAACAAACATTTTAACAGGTGTTTAACCCATTCCCCCTCATCAAAGAACTGTCTTAATTCACAGAAACCAATCAGAAAAATGCCTTGTATAGACTGTCAATAATAAATCAAAATCTTTCATAAACCTTTAAAAAGTAAACAGTCATTATTAACAAATAATTTCAATATATATTCATCATAGTGCAGTATATCATCATTTAGAAATAAGTGAGTATAACAAACATAACATTTATATATAGAGCCAAATCTGGGGTAATTTAACCCCTCTTGCAAACATAGGTGAGGTTGCTAAAAGGGTAATACAGAACTTTTAAACTCATCATTCTATATTTAACCATGCAGCAGTGTGATCATTAAATAATATCCATTATATACTTATAATCAGATAGCTTCTATTAAACCTTTTGCGTATATTATCTTAAGGTTACATTTTTCAGTGGTTTCCTACCTCGCTACCATGTCTATATGCGCATACTATCCCCATATTCCTGATCATCTGTCACTGCTGCCAATGTACTAAAAACCAGTAAAGCTTACCTTATTTAGGGCATAATGTCAGCTTGTATCAAACCTTAGATGGTGCAGCGGTATCAATGTCTTACCACCAAAATGCGGCTTGCAACTGTTTGCGCGATATCAAAATCAACCTGATCGCCCATCATCATGTGTATACATGTCTATTTGTGTTTACATGTGTAAATATGTATGTGCACACAAATATATATATATATATCTATATAATATAATCACGTTTGTAACAAGTCAGTCGCCTTCGCCACTTGCAAACGCATCCTCAAAGGAATGTTGTCTTCCTGAGGCAGCCAAAAAAATCCACCTGAATACAGCGTAGGCAACCCCCGAAGCCTTAAAAAAAACACGCAACTGCCCGCACGATATAACTAAAAAAACTCGTAACCGCCAGCAAGAAATAAAAATAAAAATACTTAACTGCCCGTGCGAAGTGTAACACAAAAATAACCTCCCACACGAAGTATTAACAAACACCTAAACCGTCAACCCCCATATTGCTAAACAATAAAGCAATTAACCCCTAATCCGCATATAACATGTTTAAAATATTAACCCCTTAACCGTCAACCACCCACATTGCAATAAACAGAATTAACCTAATAACCCCTAAACCACAAAAAACCTGCATAATGTGATAAACCTAATTAACCTATTAACTCTTAAACCGCTAACCCCCAACATCGCAATTAACCTATTAACCCCTAAACCGCCAAACATCCACATCGCAATCAACCTAATTAACCTATTAACCTCCCCCAAGGCAGAACATGCTGTTATCCGAGATGTCATCACAGAAAATACAGCTTGTCTGCAGAAAGATTGGAAAACATGCAGGAACTGTTAGCACATGCACTTTGCAGCACTTCTCCACATTAGATAGTTCTCTTCAAACAGAGCTTTGCTATGGCTGCACTGTGTAAGTTTTCCTTAACACAGTGCATCCAGAGTAAAGTGCTGTTTGTAGAGAACAGTTAAAATTGGAGCACATCTGTAAAGCAGCAGTGCATTTATTATTTACTGGCCCTCAGGGATTTTTTTTAACCCCGCCCCCTAACCTTTCCCAGTCTGTAAAACTATGATTTTTGAATGTAAGATGTTCTTGTGAGCAATCATGTACCATTTTTATTGCTACATTTCTACATTGTGATGTTAGACAAGGAGAAAAGTAAACATTTACAAAAAAAAAATCTGCAGCTAATTTGTAATAACATTGAACTGTTGCTTTAGTGTAACTGCCTAATTTAAATTTTATCGCAGAAAATGTTTCACAAAAAAAATCTCATTTCAGAAAGTGAGCAAAAGTTCTGCCTCTGGGTTAACCTCTAAACCGCCAAACCCCCCACAACGCAAATAACTAATTTAATTACTAACCCCCTAAACTAACACCCCATAAATTAACCCCAATTACTACTAAATTACAATTAAAATAAAAAAACGAACATTAAATTACAAAAAATAAAAAGTCTACAATTACAGAAAAAAATAAACAAACTTATAAAAAATAAAAAAAAATTAAACCTAATCCCTATGAAAATAAAAAAGCCCCCCAAAATAAAAACACCCCCTAATCTAATACTAAACTACCAATAGCCCTTAAAAGGGCCTTTTGTAGGGCATTGCCTTAAGTTAAACAGCTCCTTTACCTCTAAAAAATACTAAGTCCCCCCTAACAGTAAAAACCCCCGCCTAAAATAAAAAAAAAACACTAAAAAAAACTAAACTACCTATTGCCACTAAAGGGGCATTTGGATGGGCATTGCCTTAAAAGGACATTCAGCTCTTTTACTGCCCTTAAAAGGGCAATCAGCTCTTTTTTAAGGCCTAAAAAACCCTAATCTAAAAAAAACACCCCAAAAATTAAAATAAAAAAGCCTAAACCTAAGCCCCAAATAGGTACTCACTGTTCCTGAAGTCCGGCGGAGAAGGTCTTCTTCCAGACGGCTCCATCATCTTCTATCTTCATCCGGAATGAAGGCAGCGCGTAGCGGAGTTACCGATGCCTGAATCCTCAGCGGCGGTCAAATATGAAATATTATTAACTTCAAAATAATCAGGACATGATCTAAAAGTATGAGATCTGTTATTTTACTGCGCTCCACTGTGTAATACCAGTGCATTCTAATGTGCGGTTATTACAAGTTTCCAGCAATGCAAACACAACCTCGCGTTCGCAATGCTAGGAAGCATTGCACTCATGAGAGTGTGCTTCCATAGGCTCCTATGGGAGTCTCGTACTGATGCCGTCATACACAGCCACCATCAGAACTCTCGAAGCACAGGGGGTAAGTATCGCAACGATGAGCAGCAGTGTTAAATATATATGTATATATATTTGTGTAATTTGTGTATATACATATATATTTACTGGAAACACACATTTCCCATAGACCGCTAAGTAAAGGTAGTTTCAGTTTTGTTTTTTTTCTAACACCCCACTCCCACCAACTTTAGCCTCAAAATACAGCATAGTGCAGTAATTTTACTAAAAAAAATAAAGATGCTGCTATCTTTATTTTTAATAAATTACACTAGGCTGTATTTTGGGGGCATTTGGTACCATGAGCTTGCGGTAGCAATAAATAGCCACTGGTAATGGCTGATTAGTTATTGCACACCTGCAAACAGGCAAATTTGCATGTTTGCGGGCGCACAATAATTTATCGCTTTACTTGTAATCAAGCCCTTAGTAAATTGGATGAGATTAAACACATATCAACTCTAGAAAAAGGAGTCATATGTAGAAAAAAACCCACATAGGGGTATATTTATTAATCTGCCAGCAGACCAGTGGCGTAGCGTGGGGGGGGGCCACAGGGGCGGCTGCCCCGGGCGCATAATTCTTAGGGGCGCAAAATTTGTGCATTCAGTGCCTCACATCGTCCCTTCTGTACTGCAGGCAGATGCAGCACTAAGGGAGGAAACATTCAAGAAAGGTCTTCTTTTTTTTTATAGATTAAAATGTATTTTATTGTGTGTTAACTTCAGAGGGGGGGCTGGGGGTGTAAGCGCTCTTTTGGCTCTCATGGCTTCGCGTGCGATGTAAGGAGTGAAGTGTGGACAAAGAGAGACTGCACTGTGCACACAGGAAGTGGTTAACAGCTTCCTGTGTGCACAGTGCAGTACAGCAGTTGAGCAGGAAGACCCGTCACCCACCTCTGAAACACAGTGAGTTACAAATCTCAGGCAGCTGAATTCTTTGGATTCCTGCATGGGCATACAACATGCAGATGTTTTGCTAGTATTATTGTGGAGGTTCGTCATCCCCAACTATCCAGGTCACATGAATGCAGACTCAGTAGAGGCATTTCAGTAACAAGTCTCCTGAGTCCTGACATTGTTCTGTTGTAGTCAGTGCACAAATCGTGCTGGTATTATTTGTTTCTTTGGTTCATGAAAAGGGAAGAAAACTTGTACTAAAGTTTAGCTTTGTTGACAAATAATCCTTTAATAATTAATGACTCATTTTTCAACAAAGCTGAACTTCAGTACAAGTTTTTTCCCTTTCCATGCACCAAAGGAACACATAATACCAGCACGATTTGTGCACCTGCTTATGAAAATAAGCTGTCAGGGTAGGCAGCTACATAACACAGCACAGATCTTCTCACCCTGCACAGGTTACCACGGCAATCTATTAGCCTTTGGAGACAATGGCGCTAAAAAACTCTGACTTCTCACACTCTGCTCTGTGAAATATGATCCTGCTGCCTTCTACAAGATCACAGTGTGTGAGAACGAAGTTATGTTTTTAGCTCCGGTGTCTGCAGAGGCTAATTGACTAGGAATCTGCTGGTTAACTGTTTTGTTACAGGGTAAGTTGTCTAAGTCTTGTTAATGCTCAAGATTTGAATTGCCTACCTAAAAATGTTGTGAGACTCAAGTCACAGGCTACTCTAACACTTATACTCCACTATATGTCTGCTTGAGTGTATATAGGTTGCTGAGTATCACAATGTATGCATGTGTGTGGCTATAGGTGTATGCATATGTGCATGACTGTGTGGGTATAGGTGTATGCATATGTGCATGACTGTGTGGCTATAGGTGTATGCATATGTGCATGACTGTGTGGCTATAGGTGTATGCATATGTGCATGACTGTGTGGCTATAGGTGTATGCATATGTGCATGACTGTGTGGCTATAGGTGTATGCATATGTGCATGACTGTGTGGCTATAGGTGTATGCATATGTGTATGACTGTGTGGGTATAGGTGTATGAATATGTGCATGACTGTGTGGGTATAGGTGTATGCATATGTGCATGACTGTGTGGGTATAGGTGTATGCATATGTGCATGACTGTGTGGGTATAGGTGTATGCATATGTGCATGACTGTGTGGGTATAGGTGTATGCATATGTGCATGACTGTGTGGGTATAGGTGTATGCATATGTGCATGACTGTGTGGGTATAGGTGTATGCATATGTGCATGACTGTGTGGCTATAGGTGTATGCATATGTGCATGACTGTGTGGGTATAGGTGTAGGGGGCGCAATACTTGCCTTGCCCTGGGCGCTGGCAACCCACGCTACGCCACTGCAGCAGACATAATACGATGTAGCATATCATGTCCTCTGCACATCAATAAATGCCTACAGCATATGCTGTCGGCATTTATCATTGCACCATTGGTTCCTGTGAAGTCAATCAACCTGATCGTTTTCATAACTTCTGTTTCCGGCGAGCCTTCAGGCTTGATAAATGGGCACCATATAATCTAATTAGTCTGGATGAGGCCATCTCCAAATATCAATTAGATTTATTTTATTCTATAAGTGACTCCGTTTTTTTTCTTTCCATATTTAGTTCTTGAGTTGGAAGCTTTTTTGTAAGAATGAATCTCTTAGTTTTCTGTCTATTTTAGGGTTTGGGGTAATACTACTAAGTCCACTGTCATTATAATGTCTGTATCTAATAAAGGCATATATTTTCTATTTTAGAACAAAACCTAACCTTGAATGTTTAGGCCATAGAGATGATCTTTTATTAAATAGTATGGCAAACCCTCTAGATGATTTGGAGAAAGATGAGGAGACATCCGTTATATATATATATCTTGTCTTTTGTAGGTTCATATATGCACATAATATCACAGTCTAATTTCTTTAAATTATTTAAAACAGCTTTTCTTTTAATGGGGTATGTATACCCTCACATTCTGTTATACCAATTTAAACATATCCCTCATTACATGTTAATTATTTTGTTTTGTTTTTATTCTTAAATATATTTTCATCTAAAACCAGTAATGTATTAATTATATAGTGAAGGAGATTTGCTATTAAGTCAAGTTAACATAGTAGATGAGATTGAAAGAAGTCTATGGGTCGGATTACAATTGGAGGGCTAACAATTATACGCAAGCGTTAATGGGTATATCACTGGCGATTGCGCACGTCAGGTTTTCCGCTTGTATTACAAGTTGAAAGTAAACGCAATACTTTGAGCGCAAACATGATTTATGCTAGAATGAATACCGCGTCCTCAGAGCTCAGGTTAACGGTTTTGCGAAAACAAAAAAAACATAATTTATACTTACCTGATAAATTCATTTCTCTTATGGTAGTGAGAGTTCACGGTCCCTTACTCATGGGAATTACTTCTCTACTGGTAGGAGGAGGCAAAGTTTCCCAAACACCAAGAGCTCTATATAAACCCTCCCACATACCTCAGTCTAAGGTATAGTCAACTAAGTGAGGTAAAAGAGGATTAAGAGCTAAAAATGAAGCAGGGAAAAAAGATGTGGTCAAACTAAAAAAAAATAATTCTAAGAATTGGGTAGGGTCTCGTGGACTCTCACCACCATGAAAGTAATGTATCAGGTAAGTATAAAAAACAGCTTTTTTTCCCTGAGAATATAAATCCACAACCCCACAAAAAGATTTTTTTTTTTATAATGCTATTAAAACTAGAAACAAGTCTCAAATAGAGACAACTGCCTTGCAGGACCTTTCTACTAAATGCTGCTTTGGAAGAAGCAAATTCATACAAATTGTAAAATTTTGTGAAAGCATGCAAAGAAGACTAAGTAGCTACTTTGCAAATCTGATCAACTGAAGCTTAATTTGTGAAAGCTCAAGAAGAGGCAACTGACTTGGTAGAATGAGCTGTAATCTGCTGTGGAGAAGACTGGCCTGTTTCTGAATAAGCTTTGTGAATCAGAAGCTTCAACCAAGAGGCTAAAACCACCGCAGAGGCTTTCTGGCCTTTTTGAGAACCAGAAAAACAAACAAACAGACTAGAAGTCTTTCTGAAATCTTTTGTAGCATTCACATATATTTCAAAGCCCTGACAACATCCAGAAATTGCAAAGATATGCTACTGCATGTGGATCCCTGGACCTTGAAAAGTACCTGCCAAGTTTGTTGTTCAATTGAGAGGCCATCAGATCTACCTTTGGTAGACCCCTAAGATCCACTATCAGACTGAATACCTCCTGATGAAGGGACCACTCCCCTGGATGTAGAGACTGACAACTGAAGAAGTCTGCTTCCCAATTGATCACTCCTGGAATATTAACAGCAGAAATCAGACAAGAGTTGGTTTCTGCCCAGGAAAGTATCCAAGCCACTTCCTTCATGGCCAGGGAACTGTGAGTTCCCGCCTGATGATTGACATAAGCTACTGCTGTAACACTGTCTAACTGGAAGCAGAGATAAGATTCCCTTTTCAACATAGGCCAAGCTTGAAGGGCCCTAAAGATAGCACTTAGTTCTAGAATATTGATAGGAAGCCTCACCTCCCAAGGGCTCCAAGCTACATGTGCTGTCAGAGACCCCCAAACTGCACCCCAACCTGAAAGACTTGCATCTGTGGTGATCACAAACCAAGTAGGATGAGCAAAAAAAGCACCCTGAATAATGAACTGAAGATTCAGCCACCAATCCAGATACTGACTTGTACTGGAATCTAGAAATATCTTTTGAGATAACTGAATAATCCCTGTACCATTGGTCCAGCATACAAAGCTGAAGAGGCCTCATGTGAAAGCAAAAGAATTGCATATGAGGCTGCAATCATAAGACCTAAAACTTCCATACTCTGAGCCAATGTAGAGAAAGAGAGCTACTGAAGGTTCAGACAAGCTGATACTAATTTCACTCTTCTTAGATCTGTCAAAGACAGAGTCATTGATACTGAATCTATCTGGAAACCAAAGAAAGAAATCCTTATGATGAATCAAAGAGCTCTTTGTCAAATTGATCCTCCAGCCGTGATTTTGAAGAAACAAAAACAGTTGTTTTATATAAAATTCTGCTAAAAGAAAAGATGGAGCTTGAACCAAAATATTGCCCAGTTAAGTAAATACTGCAATCCTCTGAGTTCTGATTACAGACAGAAGGATACTCAGTACACCTTGGTAAATATCCTTGGAGCTTTAGGTAGACCAAATGGAAGAGCAACAAACTGATAGTGTCGCTAAAGAAAAACAAACTTCAGAAACGTATGATGTTCTGGGTGAATAGAAAGATGAAGGTAAGCATCCCTTAAATATATTAAAGGTCATAAATTGGCTTTGCTGCACAAAAGGCAGAAATAGTCCTGATAGGATTCCACCTTTCAGAATGGAAACTAACAAATTTGTTTAGAGTTGTTAGATTTAAAACTGGTCTAAAAGTACCTTCTTTGAAACAATTATGAAATTTCAATAAAACCCCATCCCTTGTTCCTGTAAAGGAAATAAAACAATCACTCCCATTTCCTCTAAATCTGAAATAGACTTCTGAAAAGCCCGCGTTTTTACAGGATTCCTTGGAACATGGGACAGAAAAAAACATTCCTCTGAGAGGCCTTGATGTGAATCATATCCGGTAACCCTGAGAGACAATATTCTGAACCCAAGGATCTAGGACAGACTGAAACCAAACTTCCTGAAAAAGCTTTAATCTGCCCCCCCAGAACTTCTGAAACAATGTCGGAAACTTCATGCAGACTTAGAAACTGGGGTAGACTTTTTACCCTGTTTAGATTTGTTTTAATTGACGGCAGGTCTCCAGGCTGCCCTAGAATTGCCTTGTCTTTGAAAGGGTCTGGCTCTCTGAACCTTGTTTTCCTTTGAATTTCTTGTCCTGAGAAAGAAAAGCCCATGTACCACCAGTAACCGTAAAAATGATAGAATCTAAATCAGACCCAAAAAGAGAGATATCAATTTAGACTTAAATATCATGTCAGCATTCCAGGATTTAAGTCACAAAGCCCTCCTGGAAAGAATAGACAGAGACATGCTTAACATTGATTTTCATAATATCAATAATAGCATCTCCATTAAAAGAATTTGCATGTTTGAGCAAATTCAACAAATTAGAAATAGCAGGATCAGAAGAATATTGCTGAGCAAGACTATTCAATCAATAAGAGGTGGCAGCAGAAACATCAGCAACAGCAGGTCTAAGAACATACCCAGAATGCAAAAAGGACCTTCTCAAAAAGGATTCTAATTTCCTATCAAGGGGGTCTTTAAAAAGAGTCAAGTCAAAATTAAATTTTCATGATTCAGATAGGGCATGCAATTTTAAACAACTTTCCAATTTACTTTTATAATCAATAAATAAAAAGAGAGAAGCGCTCAACCTGGGAACTAACAATAGCATAATTGTTCTATGGCTAGTTACCACCCAATAAGCAGCCTCTTTTTGCTCAACATGTGCCTTTCACAGAGAAGAACTTTCCTGTAGCATATCAGTCTAATCCTGACTTAACAGTACAGTCCAGCCCTGAAATACCAGGCAATCCCTCTCTGAACAAAATGGCAAAACTCCAGACATACGTTTCGGCCTATTGTGGGCCTCGTCAGTGAGGTGCAGCCCTCTAGGCACACTGAGCAACGGGTCCACGTCTGGATTCCTGTATCATGCTAAGGGAGACTTCAATCAAGACGTGGACCTGTTGCTCAGTGTGCCAAGAGGGATATGGCTGCACCTCACTGACGAGGCACACAATAGCCCGAAACGTACGTCTGGGGTTTTGCCGTTTCTCTTGTTCAGAGAGAGATTGCTTGGTATTTCAGGGCTGGACTGTAACTGCAAAAATATTGATAAATTATATTTTTCCTTTAATGTTTGGAATATCCACAGCAATCTGTGTCTCTTAAGACCCATAGAATGTTATAAATGTGACTCTTCTAGGGGTAAAACATGATCACATAGTACAGGACCAGCTTTTAGGTCTCATAACTTGGATAAAGAGTTTGAAATTAGGTTTTCCAACAACTGTAATACAAATTATGTTTTGTATCTAATTACATGTTTAGGCTGTAATAAGCAATATACAGAGGAAACTAATTGTGACCTACTTCATAGAGTATTTGAACATATAAGAGCAATATACGAATTGCTGGGAGTTCTCTTTTAAAGGTTCAAGGAATACAGTTGATTCCTAGGCACACCAGCCTCTGGGATATAATGTGCAAATGGATATTAATTTATTAATTACATAAGTTTCCTTATTTTTGCATAACTTCTACGGTAGTGAGGTTATATTTTCATACAGTATAAATGATATTGATTTAGTAAGCATACCTAGGAGATTGTCTAAATGTTCTTCCCGTTTCGGTTATTTTCGGTTATTTAAAATGTAATTTTACTTGATAAATATATGACTGTTTATTTATTGGGGTTAGATAATACCATCAGGTGAAAGTGATTTGTATCAATTTGTATGTATCATAAATGTGAATTTTGTGTATTCTCCACCCTTAGTTTCAGTGAACAAGTGCTGTGCGCATGAAACGCGTCTGTTTGTGGGGTTAGAGATCCCCTTGCACCACTTGTTTATGGGGTTTCCTTTGTTTGTCACACGTTTTTAGAATATTTTTTGGAATAAAGTAAATTTCTCATATGCCGCCATATAAGGAGACAAAGAAGCTGGGAAAAAGTAACAAGTGTCTGTGCCAGAAGTGCAGGCAATGCAAAGCGGAGAGGTGTGGCTGTCCAGAGAGCAGAGATCAAAGCATTCTCCCAAGTGCCAGAGCCATTTTTCTAGACACTGCTTTTGCTTGGATTAATTTAGTACAATTTCAGTATTAAATAATGTAGCAGGGCAGTATGTGGTGGCGTGCCCCAGGGTTCATTGCAGAGGCTTGTTATGTTTAATACTGTTTTAAGTAATATTGCTAATGGGCATTAAAGTGATGGTAAACTCTCCCCTTTATAAAAACAGATCCGGAAAGTTAGTGATATTTAAGATGGAGTTTAATTTACCATTTGTAATAAAGATGCGCTATAAAACTTACTTTTTAATATAGATATGAAATTTAAATACCCCACACCTCACTGCCCACTTCAAAAGCCAATTTTTATGTGAGAGAATGGTATGAAATGTTCTCAATCAGCGCTTTAGCTACAACCAAAGTGTCATATGGGGAGAGAGCTAATTGGAGAACAATTCAAACCATTAACTAACAGAAAAAAAATTACTTTTGAAGTGGGCGGCGGATTGCGGGGTATTTGAATTTCATATCTATATAAAAAAGTAAGTTCTAGAGCATCTTCATTACAGCTGATGAATGGAACTCCATCTAAATTATCACTAACATTCCGGATCTGATTTTAAAAAAGAGCTTTCCATACTCTCACAATATCCAGTCCGGCTCAAATCTGTTAAAACCATCTTTTATTGTGCATATTTAAAATAATTGCAAGCAGCATAAAACCAAACAACAGAAATAATGTAAATTACAGGGAAGTGCTCCCCCCCCCCGACGGGTTTCGACTATCAGCCGTAATCGTAGATGTTACACCCCTTATCATATTTCCACTCTCACTATACTCTTAGTTCATTAATGTATACTTCAGATGTAACGTCTTCAACCTTTTATTTGTTTAAACATTAACGATTAATAAACTCCAATCTGGTTCATTCATTTTAATTTAAACCTTTAATTTTTATTGATTTTTTTCAATAATACTTTGTCAATACTATTGTTTCTCTTCTTACAAGGTTTCCAAAATGTATCCACATGCAATTTACATAATCAATTACTATGAATTAATTATATTTATTAGCACATATTGGATCCCTTCTTTTCATTCCCCCCAAAAAACTTAAATTATGCTTACCTGATAATTTTATTTCCATCGTGGGGAGGAGAGTCCACGGCTTCATTCATCACTTGTGGGCATTAAGAACCTGGCCACCAGGAGGAGGCAAAGACACCCCAGCCAAAGGCTTAAATACCTCCCCCACCTGCCAGTCTTTCTGCCAAAGGAACAAGGAACAGTAGGAGAAATATCAGGGTATAAATGGTGCCAGAAGAACAACAAAATTTAAGTCCGCCCAATGGAGCAACGGACGGGAGCCGTGGACTCCCCACGATGGAAATATAATTATCAGGTAAGCATAATTTAAGTTATCCATCTAAAGGGGAGGAGAGTCCACGGCTTTATTCATTACTTTTGGGAACAAATACCCAAGATCTAGAAGACACTGAATGAAAATACGGAAGGCAAAATAAGGGGGACCCTAATCTGAGGACACCACAGCATGTAAAACCCTTTCTCACAAAAACTGCTTCCGCCGAAGCAGAAATGTAAAGTTTGTAAAATTTTGTAAAGGTATGTAAGGAACGCCCAAGAAGGAGCCACAGCTCTAGTCAAATGAGCAGTGATCCTCTGAGGAGGCTTATGTCCCACTGTCTCATAAGCTAAGCGAATCATGCTCCTCAACCAAAAAACAAAGAAGTTGAAGAGGCTTTCTGCCCCTTGCGCTTCCCTGCATACACCACAAAAAAGAGATGTAGATTGCCTGAAATTCTCTGTAGCCTGAAGATAAAACTTCAAGGCTAGAACTATGAAGTAACCTCTCCTTAGGAGAAGAGGGGTTAGGACACAAAGAAGGAACTACTATTTCCTGATTGATGTTACGGTTAGACACAACCTTGGGAAGAAATCCCAAACCAGTGCGAAGCACAGTCTTAGCATGAGAGACCAAATAAGGAGGCTCAAATTGCAAGGCTGTCAGCTCAGAGACTCTGTGAGCTGATGCAATAGCCAACAGAAAGAGAACATTCCAGGAAAGAATCGTAATGTCAGTAGGGTGCATAGGTTCAAACAGAACCCTCTGCAACACCTTCAGAACCAAGTTCAAGCTCCAAGGAGGAGCGGACTGTCTAAAAACAGGCCTGATTCTAGACAAGGCCTGAACAAAAAACAGTCTCCGGAAGCTCAGCAAGCCTCTTGTGCAACAAAACAGATAATGCTGAAACATATCAGCAGAGGTAATGGTAGAGAAGTATAATGTCGATCTGTAAAGGGAGGTTGCAGTTGAATCCCCACAACCGAATTTACAGAGAGCCATAGAATAGATTTCCCACAGGTGAAAACATGGCATCATTAGGCAAATACTCCCTTCACATCCCTCAGACAAACACTGTACTTTGAGAGGAACTGGGCTTCAAAATGCTTAGAAGCGCCTTTCACAGATGAAATCAAGCACAACTTGCTTCACCATCCTCCAATGAAGGCAAAGTTTGTAAAACTGAAGTATGAGTGAGGTGGGAGGTGTATTTATAGGTATTTTGAGGTTTGGGAAACTTTTCCCCCTCCAGGTAGGAATGTATATCCCATACGTCACTAGCTCATGGACTCTTGCCACTTACATGAAAGAAATTTATTTAGGATTTAAAAAAATAAATTAAAAAATATGGGTTACAGATATGAGTTACTTTAGTACCAGGAAAACAAAGGAATAAAACGAAGGAATTAACTTGTCAGATGATTTAAAGGTAGGTGAGCATTACACTAATGCGTTAGGAAAGCAGCAGAATTTTAGAGGTAATAGCAGCAGGGTAGATAAAAAAACAATGGTTAAAAAAAAAAAAATCTGTTTTATATCTATTATATTATTGGTTTTATAGTTCTCTAAACTGTGAATCTGTCTGCAGAAATAACATGCCCCTTTTTCACAGCAAATATTTTATATGTTCTAAAATAAACTTACAGGGGCCGAATTATCAAGCTCTGAATGGAGCGGAAATGATATGCTACTTCGGATTATGTTCGCTCGCACTATGATAATTCGGCCCCACAGAGTTGAGAAACAGACCTTAAAGGGACAAAAACACAAACTTATTCTTTCATGATTCATCAAATGTGCTTCATTCTATTGGTATCCTTTGTTGAATGACAGCAATGCTTTACTGTAAGCTTACTGAACACATTGGGTCAGCCAACGACAAGCAGATAGCTCACAATAGTGCATTGCTTCTGAGCCTTCCTATGTAATCTTTTCAACAATGGATACCAAGAGAATAAAGCAAATTACATAATAGAATTAAATTAGAAAGTTGTTTAAAATTGCATGTTCTATCTGAATCATAAATGTTTAATTTTAACTTTACTGTCCCTGTAATGCTATTGCTCCCTTGCAATTCTATTTATACAGAATCAACCCTTACTATGTTTCAGGAAGTTCAATGAATTGTAGTACAATAGATCTGCACTAGGACCTAAGTGTGAGGAGGGAGGAAAGCAATTAAAATGAAATATAATGTTATTTAGTTAAATAAAACTATTACATTGTTATTATTAATATAATAAATGTTCTACTTATTTTTTGTAGTACAGCGGTCCAACTCCTTGCTCTCTCTCTTCCCCCTCTCTTTTGCTCTCTCTCCTACTCTCTTTCTCTCTCTCTGTTTTGCGCTCTCTCTCCCCCCTCTCTTTTGTGCTCTCTCTCTCCCCCTCTCGTTTGTGCTCTCTCTCTCCCCCTCTCGTTTGTGCTCTCTCTCTCCCCCTCTTTTGCTCTCTCTCGCTCTCTTTTGCTCTCTCTCCCCTCTTTCCTTTGCTCTCTCTCGCCCCTCTCCTTTGCTCTCTCTCTCTCCCCTCTCGTTTGCTCTCTTTCCCCCCTCTCTTTTACTCTCGCTCCCCCCTCTCTTTTGCTCTCTCTCCCCCCTCTTTTGCTCTCTCCCCCCCTCTCTTTTGCTCTCTTTCTCTCTCCCCCCACTCTTTTGCTCTCTTTCTCTCTCCCCTCTCTTTCTCTCTCTCCCCTCTCTTTCTATCTCCCCCCTCTATTTTGCTCTCTTTATCTCTCCAACCTCTTTTCGCTCTCAGGCCAGCCCACTCCGACCACACCCTACTACGCCCCCATCGCAGCACTCCCGTCGGTCACGCCCCCCTCGTCACGCCCGCTCTGTCCGACCACGCCCCCCGCAATGGCCGATCTGATGTTGATGTCTCAGGTTGATCCTAAAGGCCAGGTATGTTTGTCCTCGCGCAGTCTCTACTGCGCATGACTGCATCTGACAAACATACCTGGCCTTTTATTATATAGGATTAAACTGGAGATACTTCCCCTCCCAACAATTCCATGGAATTCAATGATCTACGTATGTATTTCTAATGATATATAACCAAATCAGTAATTGTCTGATATAACTGGAAAAATAATCTGAAAACTCATTTTTAAAATGAAACCTTTAGAAAACCATAATTTAAATTAATTTACATAAACTCTTAATGACTAGTGATTTAAAACCTAACACTAACCCCCGAAGATCCACTTACAGTTTTTGAAGACCAGACATTCATCCTCATCCAGCCGGGAGAAGTCTTCATCCAAGCGGCAAGAAGTCTATCAGCCAATCGGAATTCAAGGGACGACATCTTGGATGACGTCATTTAAAGGAAACTTCATTCTTCAATAGCCATCGAAAGAAGAGGATGCTCCGCGCCGATGTCTTGAAGATGGATCCGCTTCGCATCGGAAGGTTGAAGATAGAAGAGGCCGTCTGGATGAAGACTTCTGCCCGCCTGGAGGATGACTTCTTGTCGCTTGGATGAAGACTTCTCCCAGCTTCGTTGAGGACTTCTTGCCGCTTGGATGAAGACTTCTCCCGGCTGGATGAGGACGGATGTCCGGTCTTCAAAAACTGTAACTGGATCTTCAGGGGTTAGTGTTAGTTTTTTTTAAGGGTTTATTGGGTGGGTTTTATTTTTAGATTAGGGACTTTGGGCACCGTAAAAGAGCTAAATGCTGGGCAATGCCCATCCAAATGCCCTTTTCAGGAGCTTAGGTTTTTTAGGTAGGTTTTTATTTGGGGGGGTTGGTTGTGTGGGTGGTGGGTTTTACTGTTGGGTGGTTGTTTGTATTTGTTTTTTTACAGGTAAAAGAGCTGATTTCTTTTAAGGGCCATTGGCAGTTTAGTGTAGGCTAGGTTTTTTTTATTTTGGGGTGTTTTTTTTATTTTACTAGGGCTATTAGATTAGGTGCAATTAGTAATTATTTGATAATTTCTTTTTTATTTTGTGTAATTTTGTGTTGATTATTTTTTGTAATTTAGTTAATTGTATTTAATTAATGTCATTTATTTAATTTTAGTGTAATGTTAGGTTTAACTGTTAGACAGGTTAGGTTTTATTTCACAGGTGAATTTGTATTTATTTTAACTAGGTAGCTAGTAAATAGTTAATAACTATTTACTAACTAGTCTACCTAGTTAAAATAAATACAAACTTACCTGTACAATAAAAATAAAACATAAGATAGCTACAATTTAACTATTATTTATATTTTAGCTAGCTTAGGGTTTATTTTACAGGTAAGTATTTAGTCTTAAATAGGAATTATTTAGGTAATAATATAAATTTTTATTTAGATTTATTTTAATTATATTAAAGTTAGGGGTGTTATGGTTAGGTTAGGGTTAGGTTTAGGGGTTAATATATTTATTTAGTGTTAGTGATGTGGAAGGCCAGAGGTTTAGGGGTTAATAACTTTAGTATAGTGGCGGCGGCGACGTTGGGGGTGGTAGATTAGGGGTTAATAAGTGTAGGTAAGTGTTGGTGATGTCGGGGGCGGCAGATTAGGGGTTAATAAGTGTAATGTAGGTGTCAGCGATGTCGGGCGGCAGATATGGGGTGTTTAGGCTCGGGGTTTATGTTAGGGTGTTAGGTTTAAACATAAATTTTCTTTCCTGATAGAAATCAAGTTCAAAGCAGCACTGGTATTTGTGTGCGGTATGAAGCTCAATGCTGCCATATTGCCCACAAACGCAGTTTTTCTGCAAACCTGTAATATCAGCGCTATTAAAGGCGAGCGGTGGAAATAACTTGCAAGTTATTACCGAGCCACTCATAATGCAAAACTTGTAATCTGGCCGTGAATTAGCCATTTACAAAAAATTTAAAAAAATTTAAAAATGTAATTAGCCAGTTATAATGTCTAAATAACATCATTGGAATAACCACTTTCCAAAGAGATGGAAATATAAAAAAACAATTATGCTTACCTGATAAATGTATTTATTTCCAGGCATGGAGAGTCCACAATTCATTCCAATTACTAGTGGGATATTCACCTCCTGGCCAGCAGGAGGAGGCAAAGAGCACCCCAGCAGAGCTGTTAAGTGTCACTTCTCTTACCCATAACCCCCAGTCATTCGACCGAAGGGAAATGGAAAAAAGATGATAACACAAGGGTATAGAGGTCCCTGAGGTTTGTACAGAAAAAAACTGCCGTCTTAAATTTAAATAAGGGTGGGTCATGGACTCTCCATGCCTGGAAATAAATTTATCAGGTAAGCATACATTTTGTTTCCTTCCTATGGCATGGAGAGCACCAAAGGAAGTCTCAGCCGAGGCAAAATAATCAAATTTGTAGAATTTTGAAAAAGTATGTAGAGAGGACCATGTGGCCGCCTTGCAAATTTGTTACACAGAGATTTCAATTTTTGAAAACCCAGGAAGAGGTTGAGGAAAAGTTGTCCGATTAGAAACTGATAAACCGGACCAAGGCTAGTTGAGACCAAGCTGTGAAGGCATTGAAGATTGCTCTCAACTGCAATATGATAATGGGAAGAGACGACTCCTCCCGAGACTAGGCCCTGAGCTTTTAAGGAGCCCCATAATACACCCCAGCCTAAAAGGCTGGCGTTCGTGGAAGGAAGGTCTTTAGGAAACATGTACCCCGAGAAAGATGTTCCTGCGCAGTCCACCATGAGAGTCTCTTGTCAGTGGCATCCAGATCTATCCTCTGTGAAATATCTGAGTGGTCTCCATTCCATAGACTGAACATGCATAGCTGCAGAGGTCTCAGATGGCACAGGGCAAAAGGAATGATGTCCATGGAAGCAACCATCTGACCAATCACCCCCATGCATTGAGTCACTGATGAATGGATAGAAGACTGAAGTGAAAGGCAAGAAGTAAGAAGTTTGAATTTTCAGCCATTTTTTCAGAAAAAATATTAATGGATAGAAAATCTATAATTGTTCCCAAGAAACACACCCTTGTATCTGGTACTAGGGAACTTGTTTCCAGATTCACTTTCCACCTGTGGAAACATAAAATGGACAAAAACATCTCTGTATGAGATTTTATGTGAGATGAAAAGATGAAGTTTGAACCAAGATATCGTCCAGGTAAGGCGCCACCTCTATGCCTTGAGATCTGACCACTGCCAAAAGAGCCTCCAGACCCTTTGTGAAAAGTATGGGAGCCATAGCAAAGCCAAAAGGAAGGACAACAAACTGGAAATGTTTGTCCAGAAATGCAAACCTCAAAACGGGTGATGTTCCCTGAGAATGGGAACATGAAGAGACTCGTCCTTCAGATATATAGAAGTCATGAACTAACCACCCTGATCTAGGATATAATCAAATGAACAGTCTCCATTTATAAGGACAGAGCCTTAGAGGAATTAGGTCAGACACTTCTAGGTCTAAAAAGGGGCGGAAAGTTCCTTCTCCTTCGGGAACTACCAAAAGGTTTAAATAATAAATCCTTGACCCTGTTCCATTATGAGAACTGGACCAGTCACCCCCAGGAGATAGGCCCTTAACGCACTCTAAGTAGGCCTCTGTCCCTACCTGTGGGAGGGATGGGACTTGAATGTACCTCTGTATCCCTGGGATACTATTTCCATAAAATAAAGCTGCGACAGCAAGATTCAAACTCTAAGCCTTCAGCTTGCTAGGCAAGGTAGTTATCCCTTACGCCACTTAGTCCGGCCCAAGGATCTGTTAAGCCTACCGCACCTGGAGTTCCCAGACGGCCTCCTGTACAGGTACTGACCAGGCCTGGCCCTGTTTAACTTAGGAGATCAGACAGGATCGGGAGCATTCAGGGCAGAGTGGCGGTAGACTGACACCTGCCCCCCACTAGATGCGAACACACATTCAAGGTGAAAGAAGCTCAGATTCAATTCCCAGGGCGGGATATTTTAGATAGGGTATGAGTACGTTAAACTTCAGACTCCTCTGCACCTTGTTACTTCCTTTCTCTCCTTGACTTTGGTCGAATCACTGGAGTGGGAGGGAAGTGATATTTAACAGCTTTGCTGTGGTGCTCTTTGCCGCCTCCTGCTGGTCAGCAGTGATATATCCCATTAGTAATTAAATTATCCATGGACTCATCGTGTCAAGAAAGAAACAAATTTATCAGGTAAGCATAAATTTTGTTTTCTTTCTAATGACACGATGAGTCCACGGATCATTTAATTACTAATGGGATATATCACTGCTGCCTAGCAGGAGGCGGCAAAGAGCACCAAAGCAAAGATGAGTCCACGGATCATTTAATTACTAATGGGATTCAATACCCAAACTAGAGTACACAGATGATAAGGAAGGGACAAGACAGGGAACCTAAACGGAAGGCACCTAGACGGTAATGGTAAGAGGGGCGCTTCGTACATAAGCTGAGGTCAAATAAAATATATATGGAAAGAGAATAAAATATTAATCTAAGATATATTATTTATTTATTAATTGGTAAAAAACTAGATACAAATTGTATTAAAACATAAAACATAAAGCAGGCACTCACGGCATACAGTTACGTTTTTAGGAGCTCCTGGTGAACCTGGGCGAATTAGCCACTTTATACCAGATAAAAGAAGCAAAATTTTAGGAAAAACTACAGTAGTTAAGAGCACTGAACTTTAACTCTCAGAAGAAAAATCTATCTGGCTGTATTTATGACCTAGGAGCTCCAAACGGATCAGATGAGGCCTTAAGCAGCGGCCATCTTGCAACCCTTAATACGAAGACAATAGTTCAATCGCATAATGGAGATTCCATGTACAGACATGCTGACTCTGCTTAGGACCCTTGAATCCAAGATGGACAGAGGATTCGCTGACCTCACTGCTATATGCCGATCTGTGGGGCGAGACCAGGCACTGCTGCCTAACAAGGAGGCAACATCAAGCAACGGAGGGGACATACAACGCTTAGAACAACATCAAGGAGACACCCCATACAATTTGGCCACGACTCCACGAGAACATCATATGCTCCCTCCTGATCCGCCACAATATGGAATACCTAGAAGAGCAAAGATTATACAATCTCCACAGAGTGAGGCCGTTGCCTGGTCTGATGTGGCCGGTCGACCGGGTATCTGTCTAGCAGAAGGAGTTCTGACTTTAGATCCCATATTGCCGATAAAACATCCCTTAATTCCGGTCTCTCTGGCACTATTTACAAGAATCTTCCTACCTGGCACCCTTGATTCCTATCCTCCGCCTGTGATCCAGAGATTTGGAGATACCAGCCGCTTGGTCTCGGCACACAGTCACTCAGCACACAGTCACCGTCCCCTGTGCAGGTCTATGCTTATGGGAATACCGCTATTTAGAATTGGTATCGGCTGAAGCTGGTAATTACAAGGCCAGAGGCAGGCCTCATCTGATTAGACTAGTGTCAGACTAGGATGTTTTTACAACCCGGCATGATTAAAAGACTGTTGATTTACTTTACTTTACATTAGTACTCATATGCATGGGCTGCAGCTATATGAAGACTTAGTCTGAAAATGTATATGTTCCTGAGATGCCTAGTTGGGTGTACTTAATATAGTTTTATTATAGCCACAGTTCATTGTTGGAGAAACTCCATTGCCATTCACTTACCTATGTAGTACTGTTTACACTACCTTAACTTTGAGAAATGTTTTTGTACCCCACTCCTTGCTACAAGAGTAAATGTTATTTGTGTGTGTGTTTTTTTTTCTCTGAGGCAGGGGAAATGCTTATTTAAGAGTAGCTCAACCTTACTGTTACTTATTTCACTCCTACAAACTCAGAGTTAATCACTTCCTATGTAGATGGTTTCCTGTACTAGTTGGTTTTTAACAATACAGACCTGTTTGATGTATATTATGCCTCACTCACAATTATCAAGGTCTCAGTGTAGTTTCTTTGCTAACTGTGATTTCTGTTTTGCTCTATTAGGGTGGACCACCTACTGCTATATTAGTAACACACTTTAATACTTTAGCTTGCTCTTTAGCCTTATTCTAGAGAGACATCTAAGCTTGTGAGGTCAAGTGTTAATATTTGCATATTACAGATGACAGCTGGGTTGTCTCAATGTCTCATATACCATGTAAGGGGACTGACTTACCATAGGGGTCACTGCAGTACCCACTTTAAAAAATAGCCCTAGCTGTACAGTCACATACTGAATAAACATCAAACCCTAGCTTATACATCTTTCTAATTTTATTAAGGATGTAGGGACATATACATCAAACATGTAGTGGCCTCTGGGTTCTAACGAGCAAGTCAGATAGATAGAATCTATAACTTATTTAAAGTATCTATTACAAAGTATATTGCAACTTGATAGGGCGTTTTTCACTCTCCTAATTAAACTCAGTAGCACCTCGCACAACGCATACTCACATGGTATTTTGATTATTAGCATTTTAACCTGAACAAGCTTGATATTAAAAATGTCGTCAGAGGAAATGTTTCAATATAAAAGGAGCAGTGTCATTTGAGTATGTGTACAATGTTCCCAAAGATATATATATAGATACTTAAATTGTGAGATATTTAGTATGAATAAAAAAGTAGCAGTCAGATATGAAAAAAGTATTACCGACCTTTATGCAGCCGTATAGCGTAAATCGATTTAGCTGCTGATGTTTATTTAAAATTCCTGGTCTTTACTGTGGCTTATCAGAAGCGTGATAATTTGCCGATGTTAGCAATATGTGAGTAAATTTTCTTAGCTTTATGTGATCTATAACCAGGGATAGATGTTTGTATTCCTTGAGTCTATCAAGTAGCAGATGACAGTCGGGTGTATAAAACAGGTTACCAACTTTTTTAGACAGCCATAACGTGAAGATAGCTAGAGTTGTTTTTAGTTTTTGCGATACTTGAAAATCTTTCGGTCTTTAAGGTATCTCTATATCCCAGCAATGAGATCTGTACACGATATCCTGAATGTTGGGCTACTGACCTTCTCGGGTTTTAACAGCGGATTCTTTTTAACAGCGGGTATTTTTTAAAAACAGCCGATCCGTTGATACTTTTCCCGGTCTTCACTGTAGCCTATCAGGAACCTGTCTTTTTTTGCCTGTGTTCGCAATATGTAGGTCAATTTTCTTTGCTTTATATAATCTATCACCAGGGATAGATATTTTTTAATTCCTTGGGTTTGTGGAGTCAAATCTACCAAACGGAAGGCACCACTGCTTGAAGAACCTTTCTCCCAAAAGCGGCCTCAGCAGAGGCAAAAGTATCAAATTTATAGAATTTTGAAAAAGTATGTAGAGAGGACCAAGTTGCAGCCTTGCAAATCTGTTCTACAGAAGCTTAATTTTTGAATGCCCATGAGGAAGCAACAGCTCTCGTGGAATGACCCGTGATTCTCTCTGGAGGTTGCTGTCCAGAAGTTTCATAGGCAAAACGTATGATACTCTTCAGCCAAAAAGAGAAGTAGCTGTAGCTTTTTGTCCCTTACGTTTTCCTGAGAAAACCACAAACAAGGCAGAAGACTGACAAAAATCCTTAGTCGCCTGTAAAAAAAAAATTAATGCAAGTACACGTCCAGATTGTGCAGCAGCCGTTCCTTCTGAGAAGAAGGATTAGGACATAAAGAAGGAACAACAATCTCCTGATTAATGTTCCGGTCAGAAACTACTTTAGGGAGAAACCCTAATTTGGTACGTAAAACTACCTTATCCGAATGAAAAATAAGGTAAGGAGAATCATACTGCAATGCCGAGAGCTCTGACACTCAGCAGATGAAATAGCAACAATAAACAAAACTTTCCAAGATAACAACTTAATATCTAAGAAATGCATAGGCTCAAACGGAGACCTTTGAAGAACCTTAAGAGCTAAATTAAGACTCCAGGGAGGAGTAATTGGTTTGAACACAGGCCTGATCCTGACCAAGGCCTGACAAAACGATTGCACGTCTGGGACGTCCGCCATACGTTTATGTAACAAAATAGTCAAGGCAGATATTTGACCCTTTAGGGAACTTGCTGATAGGCCCTTCTCCAAACCTTCTTGGAGGAAGGACAGAATTCTAGGAATCCTAACTCTACTCCAAGAGTAGCCCTTGGATTCACACCAATATAGATATTTATGCCATATCTTGTGGTAAATTTTTCTAGTCACAGGTTTACGAGCCTGAATCATGGTCTCTATGACCGATTCCAAAAATCCCCGCTTGGATAAAATTAAGCGTTCAATCTCCAAGCAGTCAGTTTCAGAGAAACTAGATTTGGATGAAGGAATGGCCGCTTCCTCAACGGAAGTCTCCAAGGTGAAAGAGATGACATGTCCACCAGATCTGCATACCAAATCCTGCGAGGCCATGCCGGTGCAATGAGGATCACCGACTCCTGCTTGATTCGAGCAATGACCCGAGGAGGAAGAGCGAACGGAGGAAATAGGTATGCAAGACTGAAATTCCAAGGTACCGCCAGGGCGTCTAACAATAAAACCTTAGGGGGTCCCTTGACCTCGACCCGTACCTCGAAAGCTTGACTTTCTGCCGAGATCCCATGAGATCCAATTCCGGCTGACCCCATTTGAGAATCAGGCTGGAAGGTCTGTCTGCTCAGGAAGTCCGCCTCCCAGTTGTCCACCCCTGGGATGTGGATCGCCGACAGACAACAATTGTGGGTCTCCGCCCACCGAATTATCTTGGCTACCACTGTCATGGCTAAGGAACTTTGCGTTCCTCCCCGATGGATGATGTAAGCCACTGAAGTTATGTTGTCCGACTGGAACCTGAAGAACCGGACCAAGGCTAACTGGGGCCAGGCCAGAAGAGCATTGAAGATTGCGCCTTTAGAGAGCCCCAGACTGCTCCCCATCCTAGAAGGCTGGCGTCTATTGTCACAATCACCCAAGAGGGTCTGTGAAAGCAGGTTCCCTGGGAGAAATGATACTAAGACAAACACCATAGAAGAGAATCCCTTGTCTCCTGCTCCAGCTGTATTCGTGGAGACAGATCCGCATAATCTCCGTTTGTCCATTGTCACTACCATCAGCCCGATTACCTCGATGCACTGAGCCACTGATGGCCGAGGAGCGGACTGAAGCGCTAGGCAAGAATCGAAAATCTTTGATCGCCTGACTTCTGTCAGAAAAATCTTCATTGATAGGGAATCTATTATGGTCCCCAAGAAAGTTACCCTTGTATTTGGAACTAAGAAACTCTTTTCCAAATTTACCATCCATCCGTGAGATTGCAGGAAAGATAACAACATTTCCATGTGGGACCTTGCTTGTTGAAAAGATGGCGCCTGGACCAGGATGTCGTCCAGATAGGGCACTACTGCAATGCCCCGCAATCGGAGCACCACTAACAGGGATCCCAGAACCTTTGAGAAAATTCTGGGAGCTGTGGCAAGGCCAAAAGGAAGAGCCACGAATTGGAAGTGTTTTTCTAGAAAAGCAAACCTTAGAAACTTGTGATGATCCTTGTGAATGGGAACATGCAGGTATGCATCCTGTAAATCCACCGTTGTCATAAATTGACCCTCTTGGACCAAAGGAAGAATGGAACGAATAGTTTCCATCTTGAAGGACGGTACTCTGAGGAATTTGTTGAGACTCTTGAGATCTAAAATTGGTCTGAAAGTTCCCTCTATTTTGGGAACCACAAACATATTGGAATAAAACCCCAGACCCCGTTCCTGCATCGGAACAGGAACTATCACTCCTAGGTCGGAGAGCTCCCGTACACAGTGTAAGAACGCCTCTCTTTTTGTCTGGTCTACAGGTAATCTTGAAAGCAGAAACCTGCCTCTGGGAGGAAAATTCTTGAACTCTAGTTTGTATCCCTGGGACACTATGTCTACTGCCCAGGGATCCTGAACATCTCGAACCCAAGCCTGAGCGAAGAAAGAAAGCCTGCCCCCCACAAGATCCGGTCCCGGATCGGGGGCAGACCCTTCATGCTGTCTTTGATTCAATAGTAGGCTTTTTGGATTGTTTTCACTTGTTCCAAGACTGATTGGGTCTCCAGGAAGGTTTAGACTGTTCTTGCTTGGAAGAGGAAGCGGAAGAATTTCCCTTGAAATTTCGAAAGGAACGAAAATTACTCTGACGTCCCTTTTGCTTGTTTCTCTTATCCTGAGGGAGAAGATGACCCTTTCCTCCCGTAATATAAGAGATTATTTCCGTCAAACCCAGTCCAAACAAGGCCTTTCCCCTGTAAGGAATCGCTAAAAGTTTAGACTTAGATGACACATCCGCAGACCAAGGTTTTAACCATAAAGCTCTGCGGGCTAGTACAGCAAAACCTGAAATATTTGCTCCTAGTTTGATAACCTCTAGGGAAGCATCAGTAATAAAGGAATTAGCCAATTTAAGGGCTTTTATCCTATCCTGAATCTCATCAAGGGGAGTGTCTGTCCGAATAGCATCAGACAACGCTTCAAACCAATATGCCGCAGCACTAGTGATGTTGCAATGCACACAGCAGGTTGCCATTGTAAACCTTGGTGTACATACATCTTCATGAGTAACCCCTCTAATTTTTTGCCCATAGGATCTTTAAAGGCACAACTATCTTCTATGGGGATAGTAGTTATCTTGGCCAGAGTGGAAACAGCTCCTTCCACCTTGGGTACTGTTTGCCAAGCCTCCTTGATAGAGTGCGCTATGGGAAACATCTTTTTAAATATAGGAGATGGGGAAAACGGGATACCAGGTCTCTTCCTTAGCAATGATCTCAGAAGCTCGTTCAGGTACTGGAAAAACCTCTACTGATGAAGGAACCCCAGAGACAGAACTTTTTTTCACTTTCTGCGATGAGATTTTTTTTAGTGAAAATTTTTCTGCAGGTCATTTTTAAATAAAATAAAATTGAAAATTTGTCAGTTACACTAAAGCACCAGATCAATTGCAATGTGTTGGTTAACTGGAGAATAAAGCAATATTTAAAGTTGTATAATCTAGTGCAGTAGCTGAAAATTGCATTGCAAATAAGCTGCAGACAAAAAAAGTAATTGTAAAATGTCTCTTGAATTAATTTGTTTCCTTTTCTCTTAGTCTAACATAGAAATGTTGTAATGAAAAAGGTGCATTGCTCATATAAACATCTTACATTCAGAGAAATACACCTTTGCAGACTGTGAAAAGCTAGGGAACGAGCTTGCAAAAATCTCAGAACCAGACAACAATCAATGCACTTCTGCTTTGCAGCACTACTGCATATTTGACTGTTGTCTTCAAACAGCACTTTGCTCTGGATGCACTGTGTTAAGAAAAACTTATACAATGTAGCCAGAGAACAGCTCTGTTTAAAAATTACAGCCTAATGTGGTGCAGCACTGAAAAGTTAAAGTGCTAACAGCTCCTGTTCTTTCTGCATACATGCTGCATTTTCTGCGATGACATCTCAGATCACTCTATGTTCTGCCTTGGGGGAAGGAACATCAAAATATTTATTTAGCTTACTGGATTTCTTAGGATTAACTACGACCATAGTGTCACTGTCATCCAATGTAGCTAAAACCTCCTTGAGTAACAGACGGAGGTGTTCTAGCTTAAACCTGAAAGATACAACTTCAGTATCAGCAATAGGAATTACACTGACAGAATCTGAAATTTCACCTTCAAATGCTACCGAAGTATCCTCCTCCTCAGGCTTCTGGGAGGGGGCATTCGAAATAGCAACAACTGCGTCAGAAACCTCGCTTACTGAAAGTATGTTTTTCCTCTTATGCTTTCCCTGTAACATGGGAAAAGCAGACAACGCATCAGAAACTGCAGAAGACATGAGAGAAGCGATGTCTTGCAACATAACTCCAGGAGGAGCTAGAGAGGAAGCGCAGGGCACTGCATGTGTGGGCAGTAAAATTTGGGACACTTGAGGAGAAAGCTTGCGCATATATTGAACATTGTCATTAGACTCCTGAAGAGCATCCACTTTGGAAAATGTTGGCTCAGAAAAAAGTCTATCCCTGTAATTTAAAGTCCTCTCAATACATGAGGAACAGAAAGGGATTGGTGGTTCCACATTGGCATAAAAACACAAAGAACAAGTGACATTTTGTAAAGCCTCTTGGTCTATTCTGGCTCACAATGGGTCAATTAGCAAATAAAAACCTTAACTTTTTATTAAAAAATTAAATTGAAAAAAAACTTTACTGTCTCTATAAACTTAAAAGCGTAACTTTTTTACTGGAGATTGCAGAATGAATAAATAAGCTAAACAACAGCAATAGAGCACCTCTACACCTCAGCTGCTTTGCTGAGGTGCCTAACTGACCCGCTACACCGGAGCTTTATCCCTTTTCTCACAAGAAAACGATCCGGAATTCCGCAGGAGAGGAATGGAGCCGTTCTCTGGTCCTAGAAACGCATGCTTGTTCAGAGAATCATGCGTTTCTAGAAAGACCCTGTACCTGTAAAATCTCTTACTGCATGATGTGTCTCACTCTGAGGCGCAATAAAAGTGGCGCACAACCCAGATTACCGCCTTACATTGATCCGCCCACCTTTGGCATACCCAAAAAACAATCTTCCGGTCGGAATCTTTCTAAGTTAACCGCCGAGAATAGTTAACCACCAGAGCCATCTTTAACTATAGCTTTCTCTCTCAGCCAAAGTGCCTAAAGAATAAAGTCCGTCTAAAAGTCCTCTCCAGTATAGGAGAGTTTTCAAGTGTCCCACATATAATAAAGTGCCCTCGCTTCTAAGTCCTTTATAATGTCTTTCAAATAAAGTGCCCACTTCTTTCTGAGTGTTTCCTTGCCCCAGAAATAATAAAGTTAGCACTTACCTCACACATCTGCCCGACAGCAAGGCAGCTCACCAGGTTTGAGAGGTCCTCTCCCTCACATCGACCTGTGGAAAGGAATAAAGACTGAGTAATTTCACTCAGGCTTTAAGAGTTAGGGCAGCATCAGTATTTGGGAGGCGCAGTGAGAATTATGTCCCACCAGTTCCCATTGCTCTAAAGCCACCACTGCCCTACTGAAGAGACTGATGTTGACTACGGCTACACCCTAGGACAAAGCAGCACAATCTTGCACTACTTAAAAAATAATACAATCTTGCTTGAAGAATCATTTTCTAACACCTAACTTTACCACTTCCTTGCTAACGTAGGCAAAGAGAATGACTGGGGTGGGAGGGAAGGGAGGTGATATTTAACAGCTTTGCTGTGGTGCTCTTTGCCGCCTCCTGCTGGGCAGAAGTGATATCTCTCATTAGTAATTAAATGATCCGTGGACTCATTGTGTCATTAGAAAGAAACAGAAAAAATGCCGATTTATATAGAGTACATTAAACAGAGTGCAAGTACTGTGTAGCACAAGTATAAAAACAACTCCCTAGAGATTATTAGAATAAGAAAATGGACCGCCGTTGTATAAATCAAGCGGCATAAAGATTAAAAATGTCCAACAGGGAGATACGCGTCATCGGCCATAGGCTGCAGAAAAAAAGCATTCAAATGAAGCCTCCAAATTATGAAAATCTATAAAACAGATCAACAGTAAAAATACTTATGTAATAGTGCATCACACTGTCTTCATTCAAGAGGGCCCACAACCTAAAAACTCTTAAACAAACAGTCTTTATGATGTGTAATCAAAGACCCTAGGGACTATTACATAGCGTCTCCAATATTGCATATGACAAAAAGACCACTCACCGTTATGAGTGAAAACGGCTCGGTCCGGAGAAGCCGGTAGAGTGTGCATTACACAGTCATCATGTCTCCATACAAATAAAAATATATAGACCAAAACCTCTTAACCATACAGAGGCAATGTTCAGTCGTATAAAGATAGATATCTCTTACCGCTTCACTGTCGATATACAATTAACAGATATGTCGGGCAGAAGAAGCCTCACTCTGAGGCGCAATAAAAGTGGCGCACAACCCAGATTACCGCCTTACATTGATCCGCCCACCTTTGGCATACCCAAAAAACAATCTTCCGGTCGGAATCTTTCTAAGTTAACCGCCGAGAATAGTTAACCACCAGAGCCATCTTTAACTATAGCTTTCTCTCTCAGCCAAAGTGCCTAAAGAATAAAGTCTGTCTAAAAGTCCTCTCCAGTATAGGAGAGTTTTCAAGTGTCCCACATATAATAAAGTGCCCTCACTTCTAAGTCCTTTATAATGTCTTTCAAATAAAGTGCCCACTTCTTTCTGAGTGTTTCCTTGCCCCAGAAATAATAAAGTTAGCACTTACCTCACACATCTGCCCGACAGCAAGGCAGCTCACCAGGTTTGAGAGGTCCTCTCCCTCACATCGACCTGTGGAAAGGAATAAAGACTGAGTAATTTCACTCAGGCTTTAAGAGTTAGGGCAGCATCAGTATATGGGAGGCGCAGTGAGAATTATGTCCCACCAGTTCCCATTGCTCTAAAGCCACCACTGCCCTACTGAAGAGACTGATGTTGACTACGGCTACACCCTAGGACAAAGCAGCACAATCTTGCACTACTTAAAAAATAATACAATCTTGCTTGAAGAATCATTTTCTAACACCTAACTTTACCACTTCCTTGCTAACGTAGGCAAAGAGAATGACTGGGGTGGGAGGGAAAGGAGGTGATATTTAACAGCTTTGCTGTGGTGCTCTTTGCCGCCTCCTGCTGGGCAGAAGTGATATATCTCATTAGTAATTAAATGATCCGTGGACTCATTGTGTCATTAGAAAGAAACAGGAAAAAATGCAGATTTATATAGAGTACATTAAACAGAGTGCAAGTACTGTGTAGCACAAGTATAAAAACAACTCCCTAGAGATTATTAGAATAAGAAAATGGACTGCCGTTGTATAAATCAAGCGGCATAAAGATTAAAAATGTCCAACAGGGAGATACGCGTCATCGGCCATAGGCTGCAGAAAAAAAGCATTCAAATGAAGCCTCCAAATTATGAAAATCTATAAAACAGATCAACAGTAAAAATACTTATGTAATAGTGCATCACACTGTCTTCATTCAAGAGGGCCCACAACCTAAAAACTCTTAAACAAACAGTCTTTATGATGTGTAATCAAAGACCCTAGGGACTATTACATAGCGTCTCCAATATTGCATATGACAAAAAGACCACTCACCGTTATGAGTGAAAACGGCTCGGTCCGGAGAAGCCGGTAGAGTGTGCATTACACAGTCATCATGTCTCCATACACATAAAAATATATAGACCAAAACCTCTTAACCATACAGAGGCAATGTTCAGTCATATAAAGATAGATATCTCTTACCGCTTCACTGTCGTTATACAATTAACAGATATGTCGGGCAGAGAAAAACAGCCTCTCTCGAGGTACAAAGGATGATGCTGCAGATTAGAGACACTGACATGTACATATTATCATAGAGATTAGCTCTATTAACAGCCACACAAAAAAGTTCAAGCCACCATATTGTGACCGCTTAGACCACAATCAAAGCGAGACAGTACATAGATTATAGCGAAACTACCTAGTATGCTTCAACAATTTATTGCACTAAATTTACTGCATCTAAGTACAGAAAGGAAACGTCATGTCCAAAAATTATCAGGACAGGAGTTGAGGAGAAAAATCGCCATTATTTAAAAGCCTTGCTTGCTTGCAGGGAAAAGTACCCATTAAAGGATTAAATATCTTCAGACACCATCTTCGCACATCCTCCCGTCACAGAGGCAAAGAAAATGACTGGGGGTCATGGGTAAGGGAAGTGACAATTAACAGCTTTGCTGGGGTGCTCTTTGCCTCCTCCTGCTGGCCAGGAGGTGAATATCCCACTAGTAATTGGAATGAATCGTGGACTCTCCATGCCACTTAACTATTAACGAATGCATCTATAAAAATAATAACACAAAACACTTTAAAATACAATAATTAGGCGGAGCCTGGAAGAGCTCAGTTATGGCGGCATAATCACTGAGCTCCGTGCATAGAGAACACTGAAAGTGTGTTAAACTACTTATATGGCACCCTGACTGATTGCAATATGTTGCGGGAGTGCCCCTGAACTTATTGAGGACAATTTTACTGGGCTTGCATCGAGAAAGGCATACGGAAGGAGAGACAAACCTCGTGCTGGGAGCGCAGCAGTGAGAGAGACGGATCCACCATCTTGGTGTTACACGCAGTTAGCAGTGAAGCACTCGCAACGACTGTGAGAGGATTACCGGAGTACTGGGGACATTATGTGAGAAGTGCAAAAGTATCCGGTAAGCTGGATCAATATTACATATGTCAGCTGGCAGTGGTGTGAGAGGAGATAGGCGAATGCCGAAATACAAGGCCATAACCTTACATACACATATGGGACACATTTGAATGACGCATCTGCAATTTCTGTATTAGTTGCACCCACGAACCACAGCAGTTAGTTATACTGAAAGGAGGGCTGATGATTGATGAGAGGGCCTGCTACTAACAGCTACGCAGCAGATACAAGTAATGCAATATTAGATATATTCACAACCGCTTGCACCAATTTATCTGTCAGCTCTAGAAATGAAATGCAATGCTCTGTCTATGTTTCATTTGGATTGGTATTTACCGTGTACTTAAAATACAATTTGTGTTGAAATCCATCAATGCTTGCTGAAATACAAGAGACCCTTACACTAAGTTATGTAAAACTTCTGCCATTACCAATAGCTTCTAAGGGGGTAGCATTATCTACAGAAGAGCTGCAACATGCTGCAGCAGGCTGCTGAGTAACAGATGAGAATAAGTTTCACTGACTTTTAAATCATACTATATACTGTGGGCTAAGATATTGTGTAAGCTAAGGTAGTAAGAGGATACCTGTTACTCTGAGCACGAACTATGTCGGTCAGAAAACAAAATACACCACATTCTGTTTCAAAATCTACCACACAGCATCCCTTTTTTAAATCCACTAAAGGGGGAAAAACTCCAGAAAGAGAGACCTCACCCCCAGAGGAAGATATGGACTCAGACCCCCAATCTGATAATACTGATATGATCTCCGTCACAAAAGCAGATCTCCAAAATCTAGTATCAAAACAAGATATTAATGCCATCTTTGACAAAATGCTAGAGAAAATGGATACCCTACAAAATACTGTCACCAACAGCTTGGCGGACATTAAACAAGATATACTTGAGTTGGGTACAAGAGTTGAGACATTAGAAGACAGTGAGGACTCTAACAGAAGACATGTCCAATTTACAACAACAGATCTCATCCCAACAAGAAATAGAGGACATCAATAATAAACTGGAGGACTTGGAAAATAGAGGAAGAATGTTTAACATAAGGTTAAAAGGAATACCTGAAACGGTGACGGCACCGGAACTAGCAAACTTTCTACTAGAACTATTCCAAGCTATAACGGAAGATAAAGATGACAGCAAATTCCAAATGGAAAGAGCACACAGAGCCCTTAGAGCATCACCAAAGAAAGGAGACCCCCCAAGGGACATAATTGTAAAAATGTTTTGCTTTCAAGAAAAGGAAGAAATAATGACGGCAGCCAGAAAAAATCCCACCTTTAAATTTAAAGGATCAGTCATCCAGTTTTACCAAGACCTCTGCCTGAGAACATTACAAAGGCGAAGTGCACTACGTCCTCTCACGCAACTGTAACGTAAGAGTCAAATTCCCTATAGATGGGGATTCCCATTTGCTCTGCACATTCAACATGAGGGTAGAACAACCTCACTTGATAATCTGTCAGAAATCCCAGAGATCTGTAAACAACTAAAACTGGAATGTCCGGAACTGCCAACCCTATCTCAGGAGCAAAAATACAACTCGCAATTCCTCGCAGCAGGGATCATCATCTAGGGGAAAATGGTCGAAAGTCCCTAAGAAAAAACAGAAAACATGATCAGTCTCTGTTACTGGGAAATTACCTGAGACAACCCGCTGAAGGGGGAGAAGAAAAAGTATAGCCAGGGACGATTTGACTGAAGTTAGGTTCTTGCTCAAGAGACATAATTGAGATGAGACTGACTTAGAGATAAGTATATTTCCATATCTGTACTGTTTTGGAAAACATGTTGAGTTCTCAAAAAGACTCAAACTGGACATCAGAGATAGATGCTAACCATACTTTAAGTTTTGTTATAAAATTATAGATGGTTTAAATTGTATGTTAGAACGGACATTTGAAGTTCGGGGGCGGGCCCAAGGCAGACCTGGGGCATGTTCCCACACACTTTCTATAAGAAACATATCAATAGTTTTTGTATTATTATGCACACACAATCTAATGTGTATTTTTCTAACATCACAAATTATAAGTTGTGAAGTATTTTTCTAACACAAGTTTTATATTACATTAGTGGCTTAACTACTGTTACATATCCAAAATGGATATATTTAGTTTATACATTCATGATGTTTAAGTTGATGTGGTCATTGAATTGCTATTCACCTTCTTATTATTATAATGTGTCATGTTTTAGGGGGAAAGTTGATAACTGTAGAGAAACCCTTTCTTTGCTTATGGATATTAGGGCAGGGGAACAGTCCCCGGACAGAGAAAAATCAGATCACAATACACCTAGGACAATAGAAACTATCCGCATTAATAGCTATAAACCCTATATTACCTATGGAATCGTGGGCTATTAATCTGGTTTCACATAATGTCAGAGGGTTAAACTCAGATATTAAGCGTAGAACAGCACTTACACAATATAGGTCTTTAAAAGCCAATGTGATTTTCCTACAGGAAATGCATTTCTTAGACTCACAAATACCCAGATATTGGACTAGAGATTTTCCACTTCACTACCATGCTACGACTGACTCAAAAAAAAGAGGAGTCTCAATCCTCATACACTCCTCTAACCCTTTGTTCAAATAGAAACAATTAAAGATAAAGAGGGCAGATTTTTAATAGTCAGAGGCCAAGTACAAGGTACTGATATTACATTCTGTAATATATATGCTCCCAATGATAAACAAGACACCTTCTTTAAGCTGCTATCACACGAATTGACAAATTGGTCTCAGTCTAGGACAATATTAGCCGGTGACTTTAACGTGGACCTTGCATTACAAGCTAGAGAAGGTCTCCAATTACTGACTAATAAACAACACAGAAAATATAACAAGACCAAGGTGATACTTGATCACCTAAGCACACATGCCTTAATCGACTCCTGGAAGACCCTATATGGAAATACTGTAGACACCACATACTATTCTGCCAAATACTACAACCTTCCCTAGACTCAGCCACTATTCACCCTTGTGTGTGGTCAGACCACTCAATAACACAGCTTAAACTAGGCACTCTACAGACCACTAATAGAACTAAAACATGGACTTTTGACTCGTTCTGCCTAAAAGACCCACTAATGCTAAAATCTATAACACAACGAATGTGGGAGTATTGGAATATTAACACGGGGACGACGGAAAATCCTATTTCGACTTGGGCAGCTCACAAAACCTTTTTAAGAGGACTGCTTATAAAAGAAAAAGCTGCCTTGATTAAAAAGTTTAGTAGTCAAAAATTAGAACTTCAAAATGAAATAAACACATTGGAACAGAAACACAGACTTACACAATCCAAGACTATTTTCCAACAACTACAAGATAAGCGTTCGAAACTAGCCAATTATCCTTAATGACCAATCAGTTAGGGCAGCGTTCCGACTTAAGACTAATAACTATATATACTCCAATAAACCGGACAGATATATGGCTAATAAAATTCGCGACAAACTGAGAGTAGCGGCTATAGCACAGATTCAGAGGCAAGACGGCCCTACCACAACTCATCCGCAGGAAATAGTTGACTGTTTTGCTGATTACTATAGTGATTTATATGATGGAAACAAGGTGAATCAGTCTGCACAAACTAAAACTTTACTAAATAAATTTCTTTACGAAATACAACTACATTCCTTGATGGAAAAAGACAGAGACAAGTTAAATCAAGAGATTACAACGACTGGGGTTCAACAGACAGTAAAGGACTTAAAACCAGGAAAGGCCCCGGGTCCTGATGGGCTTCCGGGAGAATACTATAAGTTGTTCCAATCCTCATTAGTCTCTCATTTGGTTAAGTTTTCAAATCACATCATGCAAGGATGTAAAATACAATAATTAAAATAAACAAAATACAAAATAATTAAAGTGAATACAAAGTTTCATGAATGAGTGCCCGGTTTTTAAAAAAACAGAATTTATGCTTACCTGATAAATTACTTTCTCCAACGGTGTGTCCGGTCCACGGCGTCATCCATTACTTGTGGGAATATTCTCTTCCCCAACAGGAAATGGCAAAGAGCACAGCAAAAGCTGCCCATATAGCCCCTCTTCAGGCTCCGCCCCCCAGTCATTCGACCGACGGTTAGGAGGAAAAAAGGAGAAACTATAGGGTGCCGTGGTGACTGTAGTGTATAGAGAAAGAAATTTTTCAAACCTGATTAAAAAACCAGGGTGGGCCGTGGACAGGACACACCGTTGGAGAAAGTAATTTATCAGGTAAGCATAAATTCTGTTTTCTCCAACATTGGTGTGTCCGGTCCACGGCGTCATCCATTACTTGTGGGAACCAATACCAAAGCTTTAGGACACGGATGAAGGGAGGGAGCAAATCAGGTTACCTAAACAGAAGGCACCACGGCTTGCAAAACCTTTCTCCCAAAAATAGCCTCCGAAGAAGCATAAGTATCAAATTTGTAGAATTTGGCAAAAGTGTGCAAGGAAGACCAAGTTGCTGCCTTACATATCTGATCAACAGAAGCCTTGTTCTTGAAGGCCCATGTGGAAGCCACAGCCCTAGTAGAGTGAGCTGTGATTCTTTCAGGAGGTTGCCGTCCGGCAGTCTCATAAGCCAATCGGATAATGCTTTTCAGCCAGAAAGAAAGAGAGGTAGCAGTAGCTTTTTGTCCTCTCCTCTTACCAGAGTAAACGACAAACAAAGATGAGGTTTGTCTAAAATCCTTTGTTGCTTCTAAATAGAACTTTAAAGCACGGACTACATCTAAATTGTGTAACAAACGTTCCTTCTTTGAAACTGGTTTCGGACACAGAGAAGGAACAACTATTTCCTGGTTAATATTCTTGTTGGAAACAACTTTTGGAAGAAAACCAGGCTTGGTACGCAAAACGACCTTATCTGAATGGAATACCAGATAGGGTGGATCACACTGCAAAGAAGATAATTCAGAAACTCTTCTAGCAGAAGAAATAGCAACCAAAAACAGAACTTTCCAAGATAGTAACTTGATATCTATGGAATGTAAGGGTTCAAACGGAACCCCTTGAAGAACTGAAAGAACTAAATTTAGATTCCAAGGAGGAGTCATAGGTCTGTAAACAGGCTTGATTCTGACCAAAGCCTGTACAAAAGCTTGTACATCTGGCACAGCTGCCAGGCGTTTGTGTAACAAAACAGATAAGGCAGAAAGCTGTCCTTTTAGAGAACTCGCTGACAACCCTTTATCCAAACCCTCCTGGAGAAAGGAAAGAATCTTAGGAATTTTAATCTTACTCCAGGAGAATCCCTTGGATTCACACCAACAGATAAAATTTTTTCCATATTTTATGGTAAATCTTTCTAGTCACAGGTTTTCTGGCTTGGACCAGAGTATCTATCACTGAATTTGAAAACCCACGCTTAAATAAAATCAAGCATTCAATTTCCAAGCAGTCAGCTGCAGAGAAACTAGATTTGGATGTTCGAATGGACCTTGTACTAGAAGATCCTGTCTCAAAGGTAGCTTCCATGGTGGAGCCGATGACATATTCACCAGGTCTGCATACCAAGTCCTGCGTGGCCACGCAGGAGCTATCAGAATCACAGAGGCCTTCTCCTGTTTGATCCTGGCTACGAGCCTGGGAAGGAGAGGAAACGGTGGAAACACATAAGCTAGGTTGAACGACCAAGGCGCCACCAATGCATCCACTAGAGTCGCCTTGGGATCCCTGGATCTGGACCCGTAGCAAGGAACCTTGAAGTTCTGACGAGACGCCATCAGATCCATGTCTGGAATGCCCCATAATTGGGTTAATTGGGCAAAGACCTCCGGGTGGAGTTCCCACTCCCCCGGATGGAAAGTCTGACGACTCAGATAATCCGCCTCCCAGTTGTCTACTCCTGGGATGTGAATTGCAGATAGATGGCAAGAGTGATCCTCCGCCCATTTGATGATCTTGGATACCTCTCTCATCGCCAAGGAACTCTTTGTTCCTCCCTGATGGTTGATGTAAACTACAGTCGTCATGTTGTCTGACTGGAATTTTATGAATCCGGCCTTTGCTAGTTGAGGCCAAGCTCGGAGAGCATTGAATATCGCTCTCAGTTCCAGAATGTTTATCGGGAGAAGAGACTCTTCTCGAGACCATAGACCCTGAGCTTTCAGGGAATCCCAGACCGCGCCCCAGCCTAAAAGACTGGCGTCGGTCGTGACAATGACCCACTCTGGTCTGCGGAAACACATTCCCTGAGACAGGTGATCCTGAGTCAACCACCAACAAAGTGAGTCTCTGGTTATTTGGTCTACTTGAATCTGAGGAGACAAGTCTGCATAGTCCCCATTCCACTGATTGAGCATGCACAGTTGTAATGGTCTTAGATGAATTTGAGCAAAAGGAACTATGTCCATTGCTGCAACCATTAATCCTACTACTTCCATGCACTGAGCTATGGAAGGCTGCAGAATAGAGTGAAGAACTTGACAAGCGTTAAGAAGCTTTGACTTTCTGACTTCTGTCAGGAAGATCTTCATTTCTAAAGAATCTAATATTGTTCCCAAAAAGGGAACTCTTGTTGACGGAGACAGGGAACTCTTTTCTACGTTCACCTTCCACCCGTGAGATCTGAGAAAGGCTAGAACAATGTCTGTATGAGCCTTTGCCTTGGAAAAAGACGACGCTTGAATTAGAATGTCGTCTAGATAAGGTGCCACTGCAATGCCCCTCGGTCTTAGAACCGCCAGAAGGGACCCTAGCACCTTTGTGAAAATTCTGGGAGCAGTGGCTAAACCGAATGGAAGAGCCACAAACTGGTAATGTTTGTCCAGAAAGGCGAACCTTAGGAACTGATGATGATCTTTGTGGATAGGAATATGTAGGTAAGCATCCTTTAAATCCACGGTAGTCATATATTGACCCTCCTGGATTGTAGGTAAAACTGTTCGAATGGTTTCCATTTTGAACGATGGAACTCTGAGAAACTTGTTTAGAATTTTTAAATCCAAAATTGGTCTGAAAGTTCCCTCTTTTTTGGGAACTACAAACAGGTTTGAGTAAAACCCCTGACCTTTTTCCGCTGTTGGAACTGGGTGTATCACTCCCATCTTTAATAGGTCTCTTACGCAATGTAAGAATGCCTGTCTCTTTATCTGGTCTGAAGATAAGCGAGACATGTGGAACCTTCCCCTTGGAGGAAGTTCCTTGAATTCTAGAAGATAACCCTGAGAGACTATTTCTAGTGCCCAGGGATCCGGAACATCTCTTGCCCAAGCCTGAGCAAAGAGAGAAAGTCTGCCCCCTACTAGATCCGGTCCCGGATCGGGGGCTACCCCTTCATGCTGTCTTGGTAGCAGCGGCAGGCTTCTTGGCCTGTTTACCCTTGTTCCAGCCTTGCATTGGTTTCCAAGCTGGCTTAGTCTGGGAAGCGTTACCCTCTTGTCTAGAGGCTGCAGAGTTAGGAGACGGTCCGTTCCTGAAATTACGAAAGGAACGAAAATTGGACTTATTCTTAGCCTTAAAAGGCCTATCCTGTGGGAGGGCATGGCCCTTTCCCCCAGTGATGTCTGAAATAATCTCCTTCAATTCTGGCCCAAAAAAGGGTCTTACCTTTGAAAGGAATATTAAGCAATTTTGTCTTGGAAGATACATCCGCCGACCAAGACTTTAGCCAGAGCGCTCTGCGCGCCACAATTGCAAACCCTGAATTTTTCGCTGCTAACCTCTCCAATTGCAAAGTGGCATCTAAAATAAAGGAATTAGCTAACTTAAGTGCGTGAATTCTGTCCATGACTTCCTCATATGGAGTCCCCTCATTGAGCGACTTTTCTAGTTCATCGAACCAAAAACACGCCGCCGTAGTGACAGGAATAATGCACAAAATTGGTTGGAGGAGGAAACCTTGCTGAACAAAAATCTTTTTAAGCAAACCCTCCAATTTTTTATCTATAGGATCTTTAAAAGCACAATTGTCCTCAATGGGAATAGTCGTACGTTTGTCTTAATGCATTAAAAGTATTGCACCCCAATTTTCAAGCTTTTAACCCCTTAAATGAGAAAACCGGAGCCGTTTAATCAATCAGCAATTTTAACCCCACTACAGTCCCAGCCACAGCGTTTGCTGCGACTTCACCTGTCCCAGGGGGTTATACAATACCAAATGAAGCCTTCCAGGAACGTTTTCAATGATCACCAGACCCTCTCACATGCAGCTGCATGCACTGCATCCAAAAGAAACTGCGCAATTATGGCACGAAAATGAGGCTCTGCTTACTATAGTGAAGGCCCTTCCTGACTGGGAAGGTGTCTAAACGACTGCCTGGCGCCAAAAAACTTTCCCAAACACTAAAAGTTTAGAAAATCACTTCAAACTGTATAAAATACTTAAATAAAGCAATCGAGTGTCAACCAGTGTATAGCCCATAATAAGCCTTCATTCTATTAAGAGTCTAAGAAAATGGCTTACCGATCCCTAAGAGGGAAAATGACAGCCTTCTAGCATTACACAGTCTTGTTAGAAAATGGACTAGTCATACCTTGAGCAGAAAAGTCTGCAAACTGTTCCCCCCAACTGAAGTTCTCTGGGCTCAACAGTCCTGCGTGGGAACAACAATTGATTTTAGTTACTGCTGCTAAAATCATATTCCTCTTTTAAACAGAACTCTTCATCCCTTTCTGTTTTAGAGTAAATAGTATTTTAAAATAACAAAATCTTGATAGCAGAATAAAAAACTACAACTAAACACCACATACTCTTCACCATCTCCGTGGAGATGCTACTTGTTCAGAGCGGCAAAGAGAATGACTGGGGTCGGAGCCTGAGGAGGGGCTATATGGGCAGCTTTTGCTGTGCTCTTTGCCATTTCCTGTTGGGGAAGAGAATATTCCCACAAGTAATGGATGACGCCGTGGACCGGACACACCAATGTTGGAGAAAATACTATTAAAAACAGGCGCACTTTAATTCATGAAACACATTTTTTACCTTTTCTGTAGCAAACCCGGACGAGCAATCCCCCACCCGCAGTTCCTCTGTACTTACCTCGTCAATGACAAAACCGGCTTCCTCCAATCATGGTGTGCACCCCAGAGAGTCCATCTTGTGAGGCCACGCCGTGATTGGAGGAAGTTGGTTTGGTCATTGAAGTGCTAAGTACAGAGGAGCTACGGGCAGAGGATCACGGTCAGTGTTTGCAAAAAAAAAAAGGTAAGTATTTTTTTAAAAAACACTGCAATGTTAAGTTTCATGAATGAAAGTGCACCTGTTTTTAATAGTATTTTTAAAAACTGGGAACTCATTCATGAAACTTTACATTCACTTTAACAGGCAATTCCTGAGCCATGTGAGCTGAGC
Source organism: Bombina bombina (assembly GCF_027579735.1). Lineage (NCBI taxonomy): Eukaryota > Metazoa > Chordata > Amphibia > Anura > Bombinatoridae > Bombina > Bombina bombina. The sequence continues at coordinate 837,041,057 of NC_069502.1, forward strand.
GAGAGTCTATTGACAATCAAAGGGAAAGTTATCCGGTCTTCTTTTTAATCACATATCAAACTCAAGTTTACTGCACAAACAGTCTACTGGGGACATTCCCTCTGCGAAATTCATTAAACTTGGGATTCTCAAAGGAAGCTGTGAGAAAGCTCTGACTGGTGAAACGCGCGTCAGGCATGAGCCAAAAGCTATGGGGTATGAGAAGAGTCTTTGGACAGTTTGATAATTGCGTTTTTGCCTTTTTTCCCTGCACGTCACATTTATAGTGATAAACCTACTACAGTGTGCTAAACTGGGTATAGGTCAGAGGAAGAATGTAAATATACTTTTGATGATTGTTTTGCAATATTGTGAGTGCCTAGAAATGTTTTTATTTTCCCATCACTTAAAAAGATCACACCTTGTATACTGTGCACAGATCCAGAGACAACATATATACAAATACATTACACATTTTGTAAAGGGACATTAAACTCCAAAATTGTTCTTTCATGATTCAGAAACACCATGCAATTTTAAACAACCTTCCAATTTACTTCCATTATCAAATTTTCTTTGTTCACTTGGTATCCTTTGTAAATGCAGGGAGGTAAGCTCAGGAGCATGCACATGTCTGTATGATAACAGTTTAGCAAGAATATTATAGCAAGAGCACAAGATGGTAGCACATTTTCTTTTTTCGACCACTTAGTGCTCCAGACATGTGGACGCTACCTACCTAGATATCGCTTCAACAAAGAATGAAGGGAGACTGAAGCAATTTTGATAATAGAAGTAAATTGGAAACCTTTTTAAAATTATATGCTAAATCTTTTTTCTTCATTGATAATTTAGACTTGGATTTCAGTCCTACATAAATTATATCACAATCACCTACAAATAACAGTGGCATTTTCATCTGTGTGATTTACTGGAAAGAGATGATGGCTCTAAAAAGTCTCTCTCTCGCCTAATAAAAACCTCCCTGTGCCTTGTGGGGCAGATGATCTGCATCCCTCAGACACATCACACACGTGCACTCACCTGTACTGATATTGTTACTGATTTCCTGCTTCACAGCTTCCTGCTGACTCTTTACATACAGATCATTTGTGTGTTCAGAATTAAGAGTAACTTCAGTCTTAACATCACCTGCATAGATTATATAAATATGGTCACATTTTAGCTTTTTAGCACTGCACAAAGAAGTTGTAATATTATACACACACATACACTCACCTGCGCCTTGCGTCCCTTAGAAACGTCCCACACGTACACTCACCTGTGACCTTTGTCGCTCAGACACATCACACATGTACACTCACTTGGTCCATGCACACCTCAAACATGTGACACACGTGCAAATGAAACTATATTGGATTCAACAAAAATAAGCATGCATCCTATAGATTCTCATAAGCTGGTTAGACAAATCTCAGATTTAATGTTGCCGCAATTTGAGCAAGTCAGAAAAGAGATATCAGTGTTATCACAAGAAGTTAAACAATTTTCAAGTAGACTAATAGAAGTTGAAAACAGAATATCTGACTTAGAAGATGCCAATGTTAGACAAGAGTTAATAATCAAAAACCAAACAAACAATCCAGTTGACAGGGATACCTAATAAGTTAGAACTAGAAGATTGCTCAAGGCGTAACAATGTCAGAATTGTTGGTGTACCAGAAGCTATAGAATTTCAGGACTTGGTGAAGCTTTAATAAATCTTTGAAATATAACATTTTATTGAGGGATCTAGAGAGGTATCATTTTACAGATCGAAATAGAGGGTAAATTTCTAACTCTGTGTAACTAACGTATATAGACCAAATGGACTAGACAGGGATTTCTGGGAAGGATTGCAAGTTAAATTGATGAATAATAGTTCAAAAAATATTATTCTGGCAGGTGACCTGAACATGGTGATGCACCCAACTCTTGATAGATTAAAACCATCTCTAAATAAAAATAGTAAACAAGAAACTAAACTCCTTAAGAATTTTTGTAAGATACTAAGACTTAAAGATATCTGGAGAATTCAGAACCTTGATCTAATCACAAAGACACAAGACAATGTCAAGGATTGGTGCAGTCTTAGGCCTAGATTTGGAGTTCGGCGGTAGCCGTGAAAACCAGCGTTAGAGGCTCCTAACGCTGGTTTTAGGCTACCGCCGGTATTTGGAGTCAGTGATTAAAGGGTCTAACGCTCACTTTTCAGCCGCGACTTTTCCATACCGCAGATCCCCCTACGCCATTTGCGTATCCTATCTTTTCAATGGGATCTTTCTAACGCCGGTATTTAGAGTCGTTTCTGAAGTGAGCGTTAGAGCTCTAACGACAAAAATTAAGGTAGGAATTTTCTGATTGGCTGATGGAATCAGCCAATAAGAATCAAGTTCAATCCGATTGGCAGATCCAATCAGCCAATCAGATTGAGCTTGCATTCTATTGGCTGTTCCCAGCCAATAGAATGCGAGCTCAATCTGATTGGCTGATTGGATCAGCCAATCGGATTGAACTTGATTCTGATTGGCTGATTCCATCAGCCAATCAGAAAATTCCTACCTTAATTCCGATTGGCTGATAGAATCCTATCAGCCAATCGGAATTCGAGGGACGCCATCTTGGATGACGTCCCTTAAAGGAACCGTCATTCGTCGGGAGACAACGGAAGAAGAGGATGGATCCGCGTCGCCTGCTTCAAGATGGACCCGCTCCGCACCGGATGGAAGAAGATTGAAGATGCCGCTTGGAGAAGATGTTTGCCGGTCCGGATGTCCTCTTCTTGCCGGATAGGAGGAAGACTTTGGAGCCTCTTCTGGACCTCTTCAGCACCGGATGATGGATCGCCAACCCCCGCTTGGGTTGGATGAAGATGTTGGAGCCAGGACGGATCGGTGAACCTGGTATGGTGAAGACAAGGTAGGAAGATCTTCAGGGGCTTAGTGTTAGGTTTATTTAAGGGGGGTTTGGGTTAGATTAGGGGTATGTGGGTGGTGGGTTGTAATGTTGGGGGGGGTATGGTATGTTTTTTTTTACAGGCAAAAGAGCTGAAATCCTTGGGGCATGCCCCGCAAAGGGCCCTGTTCAGGGCTGGTAAGGTAAAAGAGCTTGTAACTTTTTAAATTTAGAATAGGGTAGGGAATTTTTTATTTTGGGGGGCTTTGTTATTTTATTAGGGGGCTTACAGTAGGTGTAATTAGTTTAAAATTGTTGTAATATTTTTCTTATGTTTGTAAATATTTTATTATTTTTTGTAACTTAGTTCTTTTTTATTTTTTGTACTTTAGCTAGTTTATTTAATTGTATTTATTTGTAGGAATTGTGTTTAATTAATTTATTGATAGTGTAGTGTTAGGTTAATTGTAGGTAATTGTAGGTAGTTTATTTAATTAATTTATTGATAGGGTAGTGTTAGGTTTAATTATATCTTAGGTTAGGATTTATTTTACAGGTAAATTTGTTATTATTTTAACTAGGTAACTATTAAATAGTTCTTAACTATTTAATAGCTATTGTACCTGGTTAAAATAATTAAAAAGTTGCCTGTAAAATAAATATTAATCCTAAAATAGCTATAATATAATTATAATTTATATTGTAGCTATATTAGGATTTATTTTACAGGTAAGTATTTAGCTTTAAATAGGAATAAGTTATTTAATAAGAGTTAATTTATTTAGTTAGATGTAAATTATATTTAACTTAGGGGGGTGTTAGTGTTAGGGTTAGACTTAGCTTTAGGGGTTAATACATTTATTATAGTAGCGGTGAGGTCCGCTCGGCAGATTAGGGGTTAATAATTGAAGGTAGGTGTCGGCGATGTTAGGGAGGGCAGATTAGGGGTTAATACTATTTATGATAGGGTTAGTGAGGCGGATTAGGGGTTAATAACTTTATTATAGTAGCGCTCAGGTCCGCTCGGCAGATTAGGAGTTAATAAGTGTAGGCAGGTGTCGGCGACGTTGAGGGGGGCAGATTAGGGGTTAATAAATATAATATAAGGGTCGGCGATGTTAGGGCAGCAGATTAGGGGTACATAGGGATAACGTAGGTTGCGGCGGTTTACGGAGCGGAAGATTAGGGGTTTAAAAAAATATGCAGGTGTCAGCGATAGCGGGGGCGGCAGATTAGGGGTTAATAAGTGTAAGGTTAGGGGTGTTTAGACTCGGGGTACATGTTAGAGTGTTAGGTGCAGACGTAGGAAGTGTTTCCCCATAGGAAACAATGGGGCTGCGTTAGGAGCTGAACGCTGCTTTTTTGCAGGTGTTAGGTTTTTTTTCAGCTCAAACAGCCCCATTGTTTCCTATGGGAGAATCGTGCACGAGCACGTTTTTGAGGCCGGCCGCGTCCGTAAGCAACTCTGGTATCGAGAGTTGCATTTGCGGTAAAAATGCTCAACGCTCCTTTTTTGGAGCCTAACGCAGCATTTGTTTAAACTCTCGATACCAGAGTTAAATTTATGGTGCGGCCAGAAAAAAGCCCGCGGAGCGTTAACAGCCCTTTTACCGCCGAACTCCAAATCTAGGCCTGAGTGTTTGCGAATTTACTAGGTACAGAAATATCAACCAATATTAAAGAAATAATCCTCTCTGATTGCAATGCAATAGTATGCCTTAATCTGCAAATTAAAACTCTTAAATCCAATAATTTTACAAAATTTTATTTTCCTTAATATTTTATTGCAAATACACAGTTTAAAGCTTGGCTGAGACTTAAATGGAACGAGTTTTGCGCATTCAACCATGAATATAAAAACAAAAGTGGAATATTCTGGAAAACATTTAAATCAGTAATTAGCGGAGAAATAAAAGCATATCTAATTGGTAAAAAGCGTGAAATGCAGGCCAAAGATTTAAAATTCTCTAGTCGTCTGCATAATTGCTTCAATGCAAGTGATCCATCAAAAATCCTATGGGATAAATATATCAGGGTAAAGAAGGAAAGAGAGACCTTTCTTAATCAAAAAATGAGACACGAAGAGCTGAGATCAAGAGCCTTTCTTATATAGACATTAGGGCTGCACTGTTTTTCAAGGTTGCGGTTTTAAACCGCGATTAACCTTGCGGTTTAAAAACCACAAGAGTATGCAATTGTTTGGAGAAGAAAAAAATTCTCTATTCGTAATGAAAAACTGAGGCGGAGAGGGCGGATGAGAGGCGGACCAGTGTGCGGCCGTGGGCAGACCTCAGAATGCCCACGAAACAACCATTTTGGAAGAGATTGCAGACAGTGTGTGGGGAGCAACAGGCCTCCTGAGAGTCATCAACTTTTAACTAGACTAACTTTTAGACTACCTAAATTACTAGGCATAGAAACACAAATCAGTGAAATCAATCAAATCATTCAAAAATCATTCAATCAAATCAATCAGTCAGTCAAAAATCTTGTCAGCACTTTCTCCATGCATAGTTACATGACTGCTTCATTTGTTACTTTACCACAGCTAGACTGCCCATTAGAAAACATGGACAATGAATGTGGTAAGAACTGGCCAGCTAATTTCCTTTCAATTAGCTTTGTGTGTCTTGAGTTTGAGTTGTTGTATTATGTACTCTAACTATAACTGTTCTTAGTGTTATGTATTACTAGTACAGAATAGCTGTGTGATGTAATATGACCGGTAGTACAGGATGTCAGGATTTTCCTTTACTGTATACTGTCTTGTACACAAATCATACTGCTATAAATTCAGCACTTTCAGGTTTCTCCATGCATACACTGCTTCATATGTTAATCATACCACAGTTAGAATGACTGTCCAAGAATACATGACATTGGTGTGTCAGAAGACCTAAGAAATGGCTAGATGCTACAATGTAACCAGAGCACAGGCAGCTAATTTTATTTCAACTATTTTGTGGTTTATAATTTTATACTCCAAGAGTGTTTTGTACACTGAGAAACGTACATTAAGTACATTCTGTAGTGTTAAATAAACTTTTTAATGCAAAATTAAGGTGTTTTAGTAATTTATAATAAAACCACAACAAAAAAATTGTGATATTTTATTTTGCCCATATCGCACAGCCCTAATAGACATAGTGGAAACGCGGGAACATTTCTGGCTAATCTAGTAAAGCTAAAAAAAAACAACAATGAATTGAAGCAATTAAAATACGGGATAAAAGATCAAACACTAATGAAATAAGCAAACACATATCTAACGCACATCACACACATACACTCACCTGTGCCCTGTATCCCTCAGACACATCACACATGTACACTCACCTGTGCCCTGTATCTATCAGGCACATCACACATGTACACTCACCTGTGCCCTGTATCCCTCAGGCACATAACACATGTACACTCACCTGTGCCCTGTATCCCTCAGGCACATAACACATGTACACTCACCTGTGCCCTGTATCCCTCAGGCACATCACACATGTACACTCACCTGTGCCCTGTATCCCTCAGGCACATAACACATGTACACTCACCTGTGCCCTGTATCCCTCAGGCACATCACACATGTACACTCACCTGTGCCCTGTATCTATCAGGCACATCACACACGTACACTCACCTGTGCCCTGTATCCCTCAGACACATCACACACGTACACTCACCTATGCCCTGTATCCCTCAGACACATCACACATGTACACTCACCTATGCCCTGTATCCCTCAGACACATCACACACATACACTCACCTGTGCCCTGTATCCCTCAGGCACATCACACACGTACACTCACCTGTGCCCTGTATCCCTCAGGCACATCACACACGTACACTCACCTGTGACCTGTATCCCTCAGACACATCACACACGTACACTCACCTGTACCCTGTATCCCTCAGACACATCACACACGTACACTCACCTGTACCCTGTATCCCTCAGGCACATCACACATGTACACTCACCTGTGCCCTGTATCCCTCAGCCACATCACACATACACTCACCTGTGCCCTGTATCTCTCAGACACATCACACGCATACACTCACCTGTGCCCTGTATCCCTCAGGAACATCACACATGTACACTCACCTGTGCCCTGTATCTATCAGGCACATCACACATACACTCACCTGTGCCCTGTATCACTCAGGCACATCACACACGTACACTCACCTGTACCCTGTATCCCTCAGAGACATCACACATGTACACTCACCTGTGCTCTGTATCCCTCATGCACATCACACACATACACTCACCTGTGCCCTGTATCCCTCAGACACATCACACACGTACACTCACCTGTGCCCTGTATCCCTCAGACACATCACACACGTACACTCACCTGTGCCCTGTATCCCTCAGGCACATCACACATGTACACTCACCTGTACCCTGTATCCCTCAGACACATCACACATGTACACTCACCTGTGCCCTGTATCCCTCAGACATATCACACACGTACACTCACCTGTACCCTGTATCCCTCAGACACATCACACATGTACACTCACCTGTGCCCTGTATCCCTCAAACACATCACACATGTACACTCACCTGTGTCCTGTATCCCTCAGACACATCACACATGTACACTCACCAGTGCCCTGTATCCCTCAGACACATCACACATGTACACTCACCAGTGCCCTGTATCCCTCAGACTCATCACACACGTACACTCACCTGTGCCCTGTATCCCTCAGACACATCACACATGTACACTCACCTGTGTCCTGTATCCCTCAGACACATCACACACGTACACTCACCTGTGCCCTGTATCCCTCAGACACATCACACACGTACACTCACCTGTACCCTGTATCCCTCAGACACATCACACACGTACACTCACCTGTACCCTGTATCCCTCAGGCACATCACACATGTACACTCACCAGTGCCCTGTATCCCTCAGACTCATCACACATGTACATTCACCTGTGCCCTGTATCCCTCAGACACATCACACTTGTACACTCACCTGTGCCCTGTAACCCTCAGACACATCACACACGTACACTCACCTGTGCCCTGTATCCCTCAGGCACATCACACATGTACACTCACCTGTACCCTGTATCCCTCAGACACATCACACAGACACTCACCTGTGCCCTGTATCCCTCAGACACATCACACATACACTCACGTGTGCCCTGTATCCCTCAGACACATCACACATGTACACTCACGTGTGCCCTGCGCCCGTTATACACATCACACAAGTACACTCAGCTGTGCCCTGCGTCCCTTAGACAAATCACACATGTATACTCACCTGTACTGATATTGTCACTGATTTCCTGCTTCAAAGGTTCCAAGTCATTTGTCTGCTCAGTATTAAGAGTGACTTCAGTCTTAACATCACCTGCATAGATCATATAAATATGGTCAGTTTAGCTTTTTAGCACTGCACAAGGAAGTTGTAATATTAGACGCACACATACACGCACATTCACCTGTACCCAGTACCCCTCAGACACATCACACATGTACACTCACCAGCACAATTCATCCCTCAGACACATCACACATGTACACTCACCTGTACCCTGCAACCCCCGGACACCTCACACACCTGTGCCTTGTATTCCACAGACACATCACACATGTACACTCACCTGTGCCCTGTATCCCTCAGACACATCACACATGTACACTCACCTATGCCCTGTATCCCTCAGACACATCACACATGTACACTCATCTGTGCCCTGTATCCCTCAGACACATCACACATGTACACTCACCTGTGCCCTATATCCCTCAGATACATCACACATATACACTCACCTGTGCCCTGTATCCCTCAGACACATCACACATGTACACTCACCTGTGCCCTGTATCCCTCAGACACATCACACACTTACACTCACCTGTGCCCTGTATCCCTCAGACACATCACACACGTGTACACTCACCTGTGCCCTGTATCCCTCAGACACATCACACACTTACACTCACCTGTGCCCTGTATCCCTCAGACACATCACACACGTGTACACTCACCTGTGCCCTGTATCCCTCAGACACATCACACACGTGTACACTCACCTGTGCCCTGTATCCCTCAGGCACATCACACATGTACACTCTCCTGTGCCCTGCATCCTTCAGACACATCACACATATACACTCATCTGTGCCCTGTATCCCTCAGACACATCACACATGTACACTCAACTGTGCCCTGTATCCCTCAGACACATCACCCATGTACACTCACCTGTGCCCTGTATTCCTCGGACACATCACACACTTACACTCACCTGTGCCCTGTATCCCTCAGACACATCACACATGTACACTCACCTGTGCCCTGTATCCCTCAGACACATCACCCATGTACACTCACCTGTGCCCTGTATTCCTCGGACACATCACACATGTACACTCACCTGTACCCTGTATCCCTCAGACACATCACACATGTACACTCACCTGTGCCCTGTGTCCCTCAGACACATCACACATACACTCACCTGTGCCCTGTATCTCTTAGACACATCACACATGTATACTCACCTGTGCCCTGTATCCCTCAGACACATCACATATGTATTAAAGCAAAAATAGAGAGGGAATATATTCTGGGTCTGTGAATCAGAATTCAATGGCTTTGACTATTATTGCTTTTTATTAGCTTACCCTTAAATTCCAGAGCTAAGGCAGATGTATACACGTTTATGTACAGGAGATGTAAAAAGTTTTGCAAAACAAAAGACTGCCTGTCTCTGAGACAGTTTATAACAAAAGACCCATTGGAATTCAATATAAGAAAAAAAACAAATATATGGTTGTATTAAAATTATCTCAGACAAACACACTTGTACTAAATAACTTTATTAGAGACAAGAAAAAATTAGTCCGACTGGACTGGTACTCACGCACACACACACACTGATTAAAACTAGCTTAAACTCAGAAAAACGATATCCTTATTCATTGAAAATGCTCATAATTTAAAGATTTATGATATTGCAACCATGCATGGCAATATATATCCCTCTAATCAGGTATAGCCAATGGTAGAAATAAAAGTATACTTCAGACAGTAAATGTTATAATGTTTGTATCTTAATTAAGCTTTAGCATGTAGCAAATACCCAATATGAGCAGGTAAAATATGGTTATATTATTGTGTATGTCGCTTTGTCTAAATAATGTTACAAACAAATCGCACATACATAATGTTGCTCAATCTTGGCTCAATAAATGTTGAAATAGATATTGTATATTTCTGATACAAAAGAATCCAACCTTGGCCACTATATACTTTTTACCAAGAGTACATAAAAGTCTGACCAAACCACCGGGAAGACCAATAGTATCTGGCAGTAACAACTTAACTGAGGCAGCAAGCAAATATGTCGATCAGAGATTAAGAGAATATCAGACTACTATGCCATCTTATGTTCGTGACACGATGGAAGTTTTACAGGTCCTACAAAATCTACATCTCAGCCAAGATACATGGCTTATTACTGCAGATGTGGAATTTTTATATACTAGTATCAGACATGATGATGGTATACAGGCAATAAGGTATTTCCTATCCACGAATGAGCTTGATAATAAAGAACATAATGAATTCATTATATCACTTTTAAAATATGTACTCACTATATTTACATTTAAAGATAGTTTCTTCCTACAAACACAAGGCACTGCAATGGGCACCTCCTGTGTCCCAACATATGCAAACTTATTTTTGAGTTTCTGGGAACAAAAAAATTGTCTTTTCAGAGGGTATGGAAGAATTTACAGACCATGTACCACTGTGGTTGAGGTATATTGATGATGTGCTATTCATATGGGAGGGCACACGTAAGCATTTAGTTAAATTTTTATCTATTTTTGAAAATAAAGCAAACTGTTGATAACTAGACTATTAAAAAGAGGCTACAGCAAAAGATCTATAAAAAAAGCAAAATTTAAGGCACTAAAAATTGAGAGAAACACTTCTTCACCCTAAAGTAAAAGACGCTTCCACAAATATTCCAAGATTTTTTATAACGACTTATAACCCTCAAATGCATCATGTGATCAGGATACTAAATGAAAACTGGCACATTCTTGAAAATGACCCGGATCTCAAAGATATAATAGGAGATAGAGTTAAAATTGGTTATAAGAGACCAAGAAATCTCAAAGACCAATTAGTACAAAGCCATTATGTACATACTCCTAAGAAAAGTGATACAGATCCTGGAATGTACCCTTGTGGTACCTGTTCGATCTGCCCCTATGTCAAAAAAATAAATTAAATCAAAGACAAATATGGGATTATTCATAAATTAAAACAACATTTTACATGCAGGTCCTCAGGAGTAATCTTTGTCATTTACTGTGAATGTGAGAAGGCCTATGTAGGCATGACCACTAGAGAGGCACGAGTAAGAATCTTGGAACACAAAAATAATATAAAAAATGCAGAAAAAGATCTACAAAAAGGGAAAAAAATCACTAGTGTTGCTAAACATTTTTTACTCAAACATCGAAGTCAATATAATTAACTTAAATTCTCTGTAATACAGAAAATATATCTGGGCATTAGAGGAGGCAGTCTAGAAAATTCATTACTCAGAGCAGAATGCCGTTGGAAATACTTGCTCAACACAGTATATCCTTCTGGACTTAATGAATACAATAACTACAATGTATATTTATGATTATATACATCATCCATCTTGAATGGCACTTAAAATGATGTTTGTATATTAATAACATCATATTTCCTTATATATATATTCACATTATCACAAAGCATTATTGCTTTTCACTATATTTCATTGTCAACACATTTCTCTATCACACCATTTTATTATTCTGCACAATTAGCACAAATTCACTTTTCCTTATTGGCATTTTTCAACATTTAAATTAGAATTTATTATTTTTTATATACAATATATTAATGTATGATGTTTTAAAAGACATCGTTATTTGTCGAAATCATCCTGTGAATATCAGTAATTTCTTGGTTAAGGATGATTTTTCACTCACATTTTGTCTTTTTTATGCTTTATTTAAGTATAACTCACACATTCATTAACCCTTTTTTGAGGTATTATTCATCACACTTAATGGTTATTGCACTAATCTCACATTCACAACACACATTGCAATTGCCAGTCTTAAAGTTAGCTAGTATACATGTATAAATTTTATTTTTTAGCACTAGTATAAAAACATATTGTCATTATTAAGTAACCATTTTAGCAAATGCGTTTTAAAACCATCTTAAATTGAAGTACATCATAAGATCGTTATAACATGTCTGCTTTTAAAAGTAACGTATGTCTTCTGTATTTGTTTACTTTTCAGTCCCAGACATAATAACGCCCGCATTTTACTTAGTAACTAATGATGCTAGCAAACAGTACTATTGATTGGTTCTGATAAAGTTCCATCTCAAGAGTGCTGACAAATCAACTATTCAGGATGAGACCATCATGATTCTACTTATATCCAATTCATCTTCTTTCGAGTCATTGATGTGACACCTCCTCTATTTTATCTAGCAAATAATGATGCCAGTAAACACTTCTACCAATTGGTGTAGATCAATTTCCATTACAAGAGTGTCAACCAATTACAAATTGAGAACGAGATTACGATGATCCAATCACAGTATGTGGGCGGGTCTGACACATAGGTATTACCCGCTCTGTTTGGCCGGCGCGTACCCCTCTGAAGAAGCGTTATGTGAAACGTGCGTCAGGGGCACTCTCACGAGGTCATAGAACCTCTCTGTTTTTAGTTGCTTACTCATTAATACGATAATGTGACAAACTTTATTCACCTAATCGGATTCAGTCAGTATAACGATAACAGAGTCCCTGCTATAGAAGAGACATTTTTCAGCTTAGCTTTATGTTGTCTCACAATTCAGCAAGATTAATATTAATGATAGCCTCCGATATAGTAGAGGCTTTTGTTTAGGAGTTCAGCATTTTGTTTTCATCTAGTGTTGCTTGATACTGTTGTCTTATGCAGTGATTCATACCTTTTAGTGTTATATATTTATAGTAATACCAATATTTGAATTATACGTTATCCTGGAAGTTATTTTATAAAATTTGTGATGGGGCAAATAATCTGTTAATTTAACCCCTGATAAACTCCAAGACACGTTGCATACGGATTTTATTTCAGGGTCTTACTCAATAACACTAACTGCATCAACAATTAGCGAAAATATCCACAATGTGTGTTCCCCCTAAGGAGACTCTTAAAGGGCCATAATACCCAAATGTTTAAACACTTGAAAGTGATGCAGTATAGCTGTAAAAAGCTGACTAGAAAATATCTCCTGAACATCTCTATATAAAAAAAGAAAGATATTTTACCTCAAAAGCTCCTCAGTAGCCACATCCCATTGTAAAGGATTTCTAAGCAGCATTTTAGTGTGTCTGTCCTGGGACAGCTTAGGGGATGAGCCTAGTGAACTCTCATATTATTTCACCAATCAGGTAAAGGAAGCTTACTATGAAATCTCATGAGAGTTAAGTCAAATCTCATGAGATTCACAGTAAGAGTTCATGACCTCAGAACTGCTGATGCTGATTGGCTGCTGTTCATTTCTTCATTTTTTTTAATTTTTTACCTGCAGCTGGGAGCAGGTGAAGTATAACTTTTTACACAGAACTTACTCTGCTGAGCTGAGGAGATTGTGAGGTAAAATATCTTCCTTTTTTACATAGAGATGCTCAGGTGATATTTTCCTGTCAGCTTTTTACAGTTATACTGCATCAGTTTCAAGTGATTTAGCATATGAGTATTATGTCCCTTTAAGTATATTTAAGTGTGGCAACATTTAAACAAATATACAATATCTATTTCAACATTTATTGAGCCAAGATTGAGCAACATGACGAAGCCCGACACACCTAGCGGGTGAAACGCGCGTCGGCATTGGACAAGCCGAACCGGAATATGTGGTCTGTGTTTGTGCCGGAGAACAAACACTCTGCAAGTGTTGGCGCTTGACTGGACTTAAACCAAAGATTCTTCCGGAGGTCAAGAAGGCTCTGATGCAAAGTACCAGCTTGAAGATCTATCTGGATTCAGGTCGTATGCTTCTAAGACTGTTGCCTGATTGATAGGCAAGCAGTACCACGAGCTTGATACAGCTACCCTGTAGAGGGGGCTCATCATAAGTCCTAGATTTCGAAAGGAAATTGCAAATTTGATAATGCTCGATGCATATAAATCATACATTTACTGACTTGCTATCCTGCATTCCTTTACATCTTGCTTTCCTGCTTTATGGCTAACACATTGCCTGCTTGCATGACTAATCTAAGGACTCTAACAACAAAAAATAACGACCTTCAGTAATTAATGTGATCAAAAGTTTACTTATTTTGCTGAGTACATTGATCTTGAATCTTGCCTTTTGCTTTTTTGCAACTTGACCCAAACAAATGTACATATTCTGGGGACACGCTATCAGTAACTACTTAGATCCCAAAACTTAATACCTGCCTGGCATTAAGCCTTATACACTAAGGTGCCATACGCAGCAGGGTGTAGTAGTTTGGTTGCTGTTCCCCACTAATATATTTGTAATATGTATGTACTATAAGATGCCTAACTTGCTATATGTTGATGTAAGAGGTTAATAATTGCATTATGCCTAACTTGCTGCATATCGATGTAAGAGGTTAAAACCTGCATGCAATTTTCCTGTACAGACACCTTCACAGTCCCCTGACCGGTCAGGTTTGAATGTTAACTTACTTCATTTATGTAAAACTTCTGTTGCTGAATACATATACACTTTATTGTATCTTCTGTATTGCTTATTGGTTACTACACAAATAAGGAGACTAAGTTAGGAGGGTGTTAGAGATCGCCTTCTCTCCTAGCAATCCAAGCTTTTTTTGGATACACCATTTAATTATTCTTATTTTTATGAGCTTAATAAATTTCTTTAAAAAAAGAGTGCTGAATTCCCTGTCTTTTATCCAGGTATATTTTTTCCAGGATTTCTTCTCCCTTTACTAACTCATGTATGATATTTAAGGGTCTGCACCAAATATATTGATATATTCACGACTAAACCAGTATGTAATTAAGAACTGGTTGGTTGCTTATATTTAGCTCTAAGCAGTTGCGTCCCCTCAGTATAATTCTTGAATACACAATAATATAACCATATTTTACCTGCTCATATTGGGTATTTGCTACATGCTAAAGCTTAATTAAGATACAAACATTATAACATTTACCGTCTGAAGTATACTTTTATTGCTACCATTGGCTATACCCGATTAGAGGGATATATAATATTGCCATGCATGGTTGCAATATCATAAATCTATAAATTATGAGCATTTTCAATGAATAAGGATATCGTTTATTTGAGTTTAAGCTAGTTTTAATCAGTGTGTGTGTGTGTGCGTCAGTACCAGTCCAGTCGGACTAATTTTTTCTTGTCTCTAATAAAGTTATTTAGTACAAGTGTAGAAAAATGAAGAGAAGAAAGGAGGCGCCACAATAGTGTGAATACGTCAGGTACCAATGCCCCTATGTATGCTCAAATGCAACTTACTAAATGTAAAGCACTTGAGGAGTGCCACAGGTGCGGGCTGGATCATTAGTAGCTACCCAGCGGGCTATCCTCTCGGAGTGTGTGATGAAAAACAAACAACAAAACTTAGATGTGCAGCACTTGAGAAGTGCCACAGGTGCAGGCTGGATCATTAATAGCTACCCAGCGAGCTATTCTCTCCGGATCTGTACCGTACACAATACTTCTGGGTTCTCGTTCACTTAAAGAGAACCAACGGTAAACTTTTATAAGTGGTATATCAGTTGCCACTTAAACGAATATCCAAATACCTAAATACAGTATAAAAACTAAGTAAAATCTTCAGAATAAAAGCTTCAAAATAAAAACTTTGTGATGTCAAGGAGTAAAATAAAAATGGGTATTTTATTAGGACCCAATTCACTACGCGTTTCTCGGTATAACAACCGTTTCATCAGGCACATCCTGATGAAACGGATGTTATACCGAGAAACGCGTAGTGCATTGGGTCCTTTTTTATTTTTATTTTACTCCTTGACATCACAAAGTTTTTATTTTGAAGCTTTTATTCTGAAGCTTTTACTTCGTTTATACTTCGTTTAAGTGGCAACTGATATACCACTTATAAAAGTTTACCGTTGATTCTCTTTAAGTGAACGAGAACCCAGAAGTATTGTGTACAGTACAGATCCGGAGAGTATAGCTCTCTGGGTAGCTATTAATGATACAGCCTGCACCTGTGGCACTTCTCAAGTGCTGCACATCTAAGTTTCGTTGTTTGTCATTCATCACACACTCCGAGAGGATAGCCCGTTGGGTAGCTACTAATGATCCAGCCAGCACCTGTGGCACTTCTCAAGAGCTTTACATTTAGTAAGTAGCATTTGAGCATACATAGGGGCATTGGTACCTGACGTATTCACACTTTTGTGGCGCCTCCTTTCTTCTCTTCATTTTTCTACACTTGTACTTGTACACTTTCTTCTTGGATATATGAACTATATTCTGGGTGGTTTTCCCTGGAGGGTTTTTTGGTTTGATATTACCCACAGTGTATATATATATGGACTGTTGCACTTTAATATTATGTCTTTTGATACTTCACTAAGACGTCACAGTTAGTATCTACTACTATATATGTTCAATAGCATTTTTATATACTCTATATTAATATAAGAGTGTCTCACTTTTTGCATTTTTATTTCACACTATACTGTGACATATATTCACACTGCACTTTTTATAAGTGTTTTGATTAATAGGCATCTATCACTTTTTTCACATCATTTAGTACAAGTGTGTTTGTCTGAGATAATTTTAATACAACCATATATTTGTTTTTTTGTTATATTGAATTCCAATGGGTCTTTTGTTATAAACTGTCTCAGAGACAGGAAGTCTTTTCTTTTGTTTTGCAAAACTTTTTGCATCTCCTGTACATAAACATCACACATGTACACTTACGTGTGCCCTGCGCCCGTTACACATCACACACGTACACTTACCTGTGCCCTGCGCCCGTTATACACATCGCACACGTACACTTACCTGTGCCCTGCATCCCTTAGACAAATCACACATGTATACTCACCTGTACTGATATTGTCACTGATTTCCTGCTTCAAAGGTTCCAAGTCATTTGTCTGTTCAGTATTAAGAGTGACTTCAGTCTTAACATCACCTGCATAGATCATATAAATATGGTCACAGTTAGCTTCTAGCCACTGCACAAGGAAGTTGTAATATTAGACACACACATACACACACATTCACCTGTACCCTGTACCCCTCAGACACATCACACATGTACACTCACCAGCAAAATTCATCCCTCAGACTCATCACACATGTACACTCACCTATACCCTGCAACCCCCAGACATGTCAAACACATACACTCACCTGTGACCTGCTTCCCATATACACGTCACACAAATACATTTACTTGTGCCATGCGCTCCTCTTATAGGTGATACCCATACCCTTTTTGGTGTCCTGATTTACTCAGACACGTCACTAACATACATTGTGCCCTTAGACACATCACACACATACACTCACTTGGACACTGCGTCCCTCAGAAACATCAAACACGTACACTCACCTGTACCCTGCATCCCTCAGACACATCACATATGTACACTCACCTGTGCCCTGTATCCCTCAGACACATCACACATGTACACTCACCTGTGCCCTGTATCCCTTAGACACATCACACACTTACACTCACCTGTACCCTGTATCCTTCAGACACATCACACATGTACACTCAACTGTGCCCTGTATCTCTCTGACACATCACACATGTACACTCACCTGTGCCCTGTATCCCTCAGACACATTACAAATGTACACTCACCTGTGCCTTGTATCCCTCAGACACATCACACATGTACATTCCCATGTGCCCTGTATCCCTCAGACACACGTACACTCACCTGTACCCTGTATCCCTCAGACACATCACACATTTACACTCACCTATGCCCTGTATCCCTCAGACACATCACACATGTACACTCACCTGTACCCTGTATCCCTCAGACACATCACACACGTACACTCACCTGTGCCCTGCACCCCTCAGACACATCACACACGTACACTTACCTGTGCCCTGTATCCCTCAGGCACATCACACATGTACACTCACCTGTGCCCTGTATCCCTCAGACACATCACACACGTACACTCACCTGTGCCCTGTATCCCTCAGGCACATCACACACGTACACTCACCTGTGCCCTGTATCCCTCAGGCACATCACACATGTACACTCACCTGTACCCTGTATCCCTCAGACACATCACACACGTACACTCACCTGTGCCCTGTATCCCTCAGACACTTCACACACATACACTCACCTGTGCCCTGTATCTCTCAGACACATCACACATGTACACTCACCTGTGCCCTGTATCCCTCAGACACATCACACACGTACACTCACCTGTACCCCTCAGACACATCACACACGTACACTCACCTGTGCCCTGCACCCCTCAGACACATCACACACGTACACTCACCTGTGCCCTCTATCCCTCAGACACATCACACATTTACACTCACTTGTGCCCTGTATCCCTCAGACACATCACACATTTACACTCACTTGTGCCCTGTATCCCTCAGACACATCACACATGTACACTCACCTGTACCCTGTATCCTCAGGCACATCACACATATACACTCACCTGTGCCCTGTATCTCTCAGACACATCACACACGTACACTCACCTGTGCCCTGTATCCCTCAGGCACATCACACATGTACACTCACCTGTGCCCTATATCCCTCAGACACATCACCCACATACACTCACCTGTGCCCTGTATCCCTCAGACACATCACGCACGTACACTCACCTGTGCCCTGCACCCCTCAGACACATCACACACGTACACTCACCTGTGCCCTGTATCCCTCAGACACATCACACATTTACACTCACTTGTGCCCTGTATCCCTCCGACACATCACACATTTACACTCACTTGTGCCCTGTATCCCTCAGACACATCACACATGTACACTCACCTGTACCCTGTATCCTCAGGCACATCACACATGTACACTTACCTGTGCCCTGTATCTCTCAGACACATCACACACGTACACTCACCTGTGCCCTGTATCCCTCAGGCACATCACACATGTACACTCACCTGTGCCCTATATCCCTCAGACACATCACACACGTACACTCACCTGTGCCCTGTATCCCTCAGACACATCACACATGTACACTCACCTGTGCCCTGTATCTCTCAGACACATCACACACGTACACTCACCTGTACCCTGTATCCCTCAGACACATCACACACGTACACTCACCTGTACCCTGTATCCCTCAGACACATCACACACGTACACTCACCTGTGCCCTGTATCCCTCAGACACATCACACACATACACTCACCTGAACCCTGTTACCCTCAGGAACATCACACACGTACACTCACATGTGCACTGCATCTATGAGACACAAGTGGAGCACAACCGTTAACGTTACTCTTAGTATGACCTTGTGCACAATCATCATCAGAGACATGATATTTTAAAATAGATTCAGAGAGAATACAATTTTAAACAACTATCCAATTTACTTTTATTATCTAATTTGTTTTGTTCTCTTTGTATCCTTTGATACAAAGAGAATGAAGAAAATTAGATAATAGAAAGTAAATTGGAAAGTTATATAAAATCGTATTCTCTCTGAATCTATCTGAAAATGTAATGTCTCTGATAATGATTGTGCACAAGGTCACGCTAAGGGTAAGGTTAACGGTTCTGCTCCCCATTATCTGAAAATCTCTGAATCATGAAAAAAAATTAAGGGTTTCATGTCCCTTTAACGAGGCTGACATTTATTTAGCTCACCCTATACTATATGAATGGATAGCGCAGGATTTGCTACTAACGCTCATATTACATTGGCGACATAAGTGTTACACTCGAGCACATTACAAAATAGCACTGGGAACTTAATGCTTTTAGAGTCCTGAAGTAAAATGTTAAAAAAAACCTTTCATGATTCAGAGAACGAGAGTCATTTTATACAACCTTACAATGTACTTATGTTACCAAGAGAATGAAGCAAATGTTATCTTTTGTAGAAGGAGCAGCAACACACTGCTGGGAGATAGCTGTACACATTTGTTGAGCCAATGACAAGAGGCATATATGTGCAGACACCAAGCATCAGCTAGCTAGTAGTGCATTGCTGCCCCTGAGCCTACCTAGGTATACTTTTCAACAAAGGATACCAAGAGAACACAGAAAATTAGATAATAGAAGTAAATTGGAAAGTTGTTTAAAACGTTTAATTTTGACTTTACTGTTCCATTAACTCTTAAATACATGCACAATAAAAACACATATATAATATATTAAAATGAAGTATTTCACTCAATTATAGATATTTAATACAAAAACAAGGCTAATTATTGAAATAAATATTCTAACATTGATCTAAAGGGATACGGTCTATCATATGGGGCACAAAGGTGTATATGTTACAGAAAGGGACTCAGCGAGGTCACAATATCCGAGCTGCAGATGTTAGCGCACCTGAGGCTTTGACTCTTCCGATAACATTTTACTTTCAACTTGTAATACGAGTACAAGAATAGGAGCACTATAGATATAACTGGAGCGGCGTTAGCACTCAGTAGTGATTATATTTGTGTGCTTCATTTGTAATCTAGCCCTTAGCTATTCATACATGAGCTGCTCACTGACTTGTGTCTGCTGTGTAACCATCTGAGAAAATATAACTTATTTACATGAGGCAAAATGTCACCATCACAGAATATTCCCTTTACTTAACCCCTTATTTATAGACATACTGTACCTTGTACGTCCTTGGTCGTTAAGAGTTTAACTAGCGCAGCTTCGCCGGCAGTGGTGAAGCTATGCTAGGACTGCATACCTTACTTCCAGAGGCATACAAATATAGCGCAAACCTGCGCTATATCTGGCGGATGTTTGAGGGTATGTCAACCCCCGCTGATGTACAGGGTACATCAGTGGTTAAGGTGTTAATTAATGCTAATCACCTGTAGCGGTATTTATAGGAACTTCATCCTCCTCAGTCTTCATGTAATTACACACATACGGTTCTCCTCTGTGCTCAACCACTGAGCCATCTGAAGGCGTCACATCCATACGGCCTGTGCAAAAAGAATATACATGCACATGTGTAAGCTGTTTGTAGTACTAATAGAGTGTATCAATGTTTCTCTCATTATATATCAATAAAAATCATGTGATGACCAAAAAATTACTATGTGCACACAAGAGAATTATTTAGTAGACTATCACACTTACTATGCACACTCACCTGTAACTCACACACAATATATGTGCACACTCACCTGTAACCCACGTACCTCATACACAATATTCATGCACACTCAGCTGTAACCCACATGCCTCACAAACAACATATGTACATACTCACCTGTAACCCACATATCTCACAAACAATATACGTGCACACTCAGCTGTAACCCACGTACCTCACACAAAATATTCATGCACACTCAGCTGTAACCCACGTACCTCAGACACACAATATACGTGCACACTTACCTGTAAACCACTTACCTCACACACAATATATATGCACACCCGCCTGTAACCCCCGTATCTCATACACAATATACATGCACACTCACCTATAAACCATGTAACTCACACACAATATACGTGCACACTCGGCTGTAACCCACGTACACAACAAACAATATACGTGCACACTCGGCTATAACCCACGTACCTCACACACAATATTCATGCACACTCAGCTATAACCCACATATCTCACAAACAATATACGTGCACACTCAACTGTAACCCACGTACCTCACACACAATACATGTGCACACTCACCTGTAACCCCCGTATCTCACACACAATATACGTGCACACTCAGCTTTAACCCACGTACTTCATACACAATATACATGCACACTCACCTATAACCCATGTAACTCACACACAATATACCTCACACACAATATACGTGCACACTCACCTGTAACCCAAATGCCTCCTACACAATATATGTGCACACTCACCTGTAACCCCCGTATCTCACACACAATATACGTGCACTCAGCTTTAACCCAGGTACTTCATACACAATATACATGCACACTCACCTATAACCCCCGTATCTCACACACAATATACATGCACACTCACCTATAAACCATGTAACTCACACACAATATACCTCACACACAATATACATGCACACTCACCTATAACCTATGTAACTCACACACAATATACCTCACACACAATATACATGCACACTCAGCTGTAACCCATGTACCTCATACACAATATACATGCACACTCACCTATAAACCATGTAACTCACACACAATATACGTGCACACTCAGCTGTAAGCCACATACCTCAAACACAATATATGTGCACACTCACCTGTAACCCCTGTATCTCATACACAATATACGTGCACACTCACCTGTAACCGACGTATCTCCTACACAATATATGTGCACACTCAGCTGTAACCCACGTACCTCACACACAATATATGTACACACTTAGCTGTAACCCACATGCTTCACACACAAAATACATGCACACTCAGCTGCCTGTAACCCACATACCTCACAAACAATATACGTGCACACTCAGCTATAACTCACGTACCTCACACACAATATTCATGCACACTCAGCTGTAACCCACATATCTCACAAACAATATACATACACACTCACCTGTAACCTACGTATCTCACACACAATATATGTGCACACTCACCTGTAACCCCCGTATCTCACACACAATATATGTGCACACTCACCTGTAACCTACGTATGTCACACACAATATATGTGCACACTCACCTGTAACCAACGTATCTCATACACAATATATGTGCACACTCACCTGTAACCCACGTACCTCATACACAATATTCATGCACACTCAGCTGTAACCCACATGCCTCACAAACAACATATGTACATACTCACCTGTAACCCACATATCTCACAAACAATATACGTGCACACTCAGCTGTAACCCACGTACCTCACACAAAATATTCATGCACACTCAGCTGTAACCCACGTACCTCAGACACACAATATACGTGCACACTTACCTGTAAACCACTTACCTCACACACAATATATATGCACACCCGCCTGTAACCCCCGTATCTCATACACAATATACATGCACACTCACCTATAAACCATGTAACTCACACACAATATACATGCACACTCGGCTGTAACCCACATGCTTCACACAAAATATACGTGCACACTCGGCTATAACCCACGTACCTCACACACAATATTCATGCACACTCAGCTATAACCCACATATCTCACAAACAATATACGTGCACACTCAACTGTAACCCACGTACCTCACACACAATACATGTGCACACTCACCTGTAACCCCCGTATCTCACACACAATATATGTGCACACTCACCTGTAACCCCCGTATCTCACACACAATATACGTGCAAACTTACCTGTAACCCATGTACCTCACACACAATATATGTGCACACTCAGCTGTAACCCCCGTACCTCATACACAATATACATGCACACTCACCTATAACCCATGTAACTCACACACAATATATGTGCACACTCAGCTGTAACCCACATGGTTCACACACAACATACATGCACACTCAGCTGCCTGTAACCCACATACCTCACAAACAATATACGTGCACACTCAGCTATAACTCACGTACCTCACACACAATATTTATGCACACTCAGCTGTAACCCATGTACCTAACACACAATATATGTGCACACTCACCTGTAACCCACGTACCTCACAAACAATATATGTGCACACTCATCTGTAACCCATGTACCTAACACGCAATGTAAGTGCACACTCACCTGTAACTCACGTACCTCACACACAATACATGTGAACACTCACCTGTATCCCACGTACCTCACACACAATATACAGTGGATATAAAAAGTCTACACACCCCTGTTAAGATGTCAGATTTCTGTGATGTAAAAAAATAAGACAAAGATAAATCAGGAAGCAAAAATAAAAAACTTAAATAATATCGGCTAGATTACGAGTTTTGCATTATGAGGGGTGCGGTGCTAACTTGCACGTTATTGTCACCGCTCACTTTCCTACAGCGCTGGTATTACAGGTTTTTATAAAAGAAGTGAGCGTAGCGCAAACTTGTGCTCCATACCGCACTCCAATACCAGCGCTGCTTAAGTCAGCGGTGAGCTAGTTGTACGTGCTCGTGCACAATTTCCCCATAGACATCAATGGGGAGAGCCGGCTGAAAAAAGTCTAACACCTGCAAAAAAGCAGCCTAAAGTTTAGTAACGCAGCCCTATTGATTCCTATGGGGAAACAAAATGTATGTTTACACCTAACACCCTAACATAAAGCCTGAGTCTAAACACCCCTAATCTTACACTTATTACCCCCTAATCTGCCGCCCCCGACATCCCCGACACCTACATTATACTTATTAACCCCTAATCTGCCGCTCCGGGCATCGCCGCCACTATAATAAACATATTAACCCCTAAACCGCCGCACTCCTGCATCACAAACATTAGTTAAATATTATTAACCCCTAATCTGCCGCCCCCAACATCGCCGCCACCTACCTACAATTATTAACCCCTAATCTGCCGCCCCTAACATCGCCGCCACCTACCTACAATTATTAACCCCTAATCTGCCGCCCCTAACATCGCCGCCACCTACCTACATTTATAAACCCCTAATTTGCCGCCCCTAACATCGCTGCCACCTATCTACATTTATTAACCCCTAATCTGTCGCCCCCAACGTCGCCGCCATCTACCTACAATTATTAACCTCTAATCTGCCGCCCCTAACATCGCCGCCACCTACCTAAATTTATAAACCCCTAATTTGCAGCCCCCAACATCGCCGCCACCTACCTACAATTATTAACCCCTAATCTGCCGCCCCTAACATCGCCGCCACCAACCTACAATTATTAACCCCTAATCTGCCGCCCCCAACATCTCCGCCACCTACCTACATTTATAAACCCCTAATTTGCCGCCCCTAACATCGCTGCCACCTATCTACATTTATTAACGCCTAATCTGTCGCCCCCAACGTCGCCGCCATCTACCTACAATTATTAACCCCTAATCTGCCGCCCCTAACATCGCCGCCACCTACCTACATTTATAAACCCCTAATTTGCCACCCCTAATTTGCCGCCCCTAACATCGCTGCCACCTATCTACATTTATTAACCCTAATCTGTCGCCCCAAACGTCACCGCCACTATACTAAATTTATTAACCCCTAAACCTAAGTCTAACCCTAACCCCCACTAATTTAAATATAATTAAAATAAATCTAAAGTAAACCTACTATTAATAACTAAATAATTCCTATTTAAAACTAAATACTTACCTGTAAAATAAACCCTAAGATAGCTACAATATAACTAATAGTTACATTGTATCTATCTTAGGGTTTATTTTTATTTTACAGGAAAGTTTGTATTTATTTTAACTAGGTACAATAGTTACTAGTTATTAACTATTTAATAACTACCTAGCTAAAATAAGTACAAATATACCTGTAAAATAAAACCTAACCTGTCTTACACACCTAACCTTACACTACAATTAAATAAATTACCTAAATTAAATACAATTAACTAAATTAATTACAAATACCTAAATTACAAAAACAAACAAACACAAAATAAAAAACAAATTACAAGATATTTAAACTAATTACACCTAATCTAATAGCCCTATCAAAATAAAAAAAGCCCCCCCAAAAGAAAAAAAAACCTAGCCTAAACTAAACTACCAATAGCCCTTAAAAGGGCCTTTTGCAGGGCATTGCCCCAAATAAATCAGCTCTTTTACCTGTAAAACCTGCCACCCACACAACCAACCCCCCAAATAAAACCCTAACTAAAAAAACCTAAGCTCCCCATTGCCCTGAATAGGGCATTTGGATGGGCATTGCCCTTAAAAGGGCATTTAGCGCTATTGCTGCCCAAAACCTAATCTAAAACTAAAACCGACACAATAAACCCTTAAAAAACCCTAACACTAACCCCCGAAGATCCACTTACAGTTTTGAAGACAGGACATCCATCGTCAACGAAGCCGGGAGAAGTCCTCAACGAAGTCGTGAGAAGTCTTCATCCAACCCGGGAGAAGTGGTCCTCCAGACGGCATCTTCTATCTTATAGGATTGAGCTCGCATTCTATTGGCTGATTGGAATCCTATCGCTGCTTTTTCACCATAACGCAAAACTCGTAATCTAGCCGTATGGTTGCATAAGTGTGCACACCTGTAACATCGGCTATTTCCAAACTACATTATTCCACCTTAACTAATACAGATCCACCTCCTAAGTGACATCATCATCTTACTTAAAGGGGCAGTAAACCTACAAAATAATGTTATATAATTCTGCACATCTTAGCGCAAACTTTATGCAATATAATACTGCAGCTAAAATTTGATTATAAAAGAGGATGTTTCAGACCGCCGCTCTTGCTCTACTGAGCGGGTCTGGTTTTCACCCTGAGCGCATCTGGGCAGCTGTCTAGTCACAGCCCGGTCTGATCGCGCCCTTACACTCAATGTAGCTCGGTCCCGCTATCAGATAGAGCTTTCAAATGACACCCTGGAAGTGTTGCCACTCCCCCGGGATCAACCCGAAACCGCCACCCCTGGGTCCTGGGATTCTGTGGGACTGTGGCTGCTATGGAGGCGCCGGGCTGTCTGGAGGGGCGGGAAAATTGTGGGATTGTCCAATGGTATAATCAAGATGAGCTTTGTGTATAAAAGGAGTGTGTGTTTTTGCAATAAAATCAGTTCTTGTTTCACCTGAATGCTAGTATGTCTAGTTATTTGGGTGGGCTCTTGCTAAATCACTTCTTCTCAGCTACATATCGGTCCCTTGTCTGGGGGAGGGAGGACCCTCTGGCAGAGCTACCTATTCGGGGTAGCCAGAGTCTGCTACAGGGTGGGACCCTGAATACTGGTGCTGTCGGGCACCAGGGGTGACTACAGGCTGTGGCCACTTGCCCTGTTTGGCGGAGCTACTCAGCCGGGGTAGTCGGAGTATCCGTCACACTCACGCTACCTTCATCTCTCAGACACAGCATACACTCACCTGTAAACCTGGGTCCCTGAGACACAACACACATGCTAACTCACTTGTAACCCTTATCCCATAGACATAACATACATGCACACTTACCTGCGACCTTACATCCCTCAAACACAACACACATGACCACTCACCTGTCTTCTGTGTCCCTCAGACACAACACACATGCACACTCACCTGGGCTGATACTGTCACTGGTTTCCTTATCCGGAGCTCCCAGCTGATGTTTCACACACAAATCTTCTGTTATCTCAACTTTCACTATACCAGCGTTATCTTCATCTGTACAAATAAAGCAGATTCAGTTTTATATCCCATTATCTAGTTTTTATAACTTCATCATGATATAGTTTGTATATTTCAAAAACAGACAATAGCACCAAATTCACACATTCTCCTGCTTTTTCCTCTCATCCTTTTTTTCTGTGATTCTCTATATTCCAGTATAAAGCTACAACATGAACTAAACAAGGGTTAAACTCATTTTTTTATCTGCGCTTATAAACCAGACAGTAAACTACAAGGGAGAGCAGTAAGTAACTGTGTGCACAGCCCCGGCAGACTCTCACGTATTACTACTCACCGGCAGGGAGGGAGAGCAGTAAGTAACTGTGTGCACAGCCCCGGCAGACTCTCACGTATTACTACTCACCGGCAGGGAGGGAGAGCAGTAAGTAACTGTGTGCACAGCCCCGGCAGACTCTCACGTATTACTACTCACCGGCAGGGAGGGAGAGCAGTAAGTAACTGTGTGCACAGCCCCGACAGACTCTCACGTATTACTACTCACCGGCAGGGAGGGAGAGCAGTAAGTAACTGTGTGCACAGCCCCTGCAGACTCTCACGTATTACTACTCACCGGCAGGGAGGGAGAGCAGTAACTGTGTGCACAGCCCCGGCAGACTCTCACGTATTACTACTCACCGGCAGGGTGGGAGAGCAGTAAGTAACTGTGTGCACAGCCCCGGCAGATTCTCACGTATTACTACTCACCGGCAGGGAGGGAGAGCAGTAAGTAACTGTGTGCACAGCCCCGGCAGATTCTCACGTATTACTACTCACCGGCAGGGAGGGAGAGCAGTAAGTAACTGTGTGCACAGCCCCGGCAGACTCACGTATTACTACTCACCGGCAGGGAGGGAGAGCAGTAAGTAACTGTGTGCACAGCCCCGGCAGACTCTCACGTATTACTACTCACCGGCAGGGAGGAAGAGCAGTAAGTAACTGTGTGCACAGCCCCGGCAGACTCTCACGTATTACTACTCACCGGCAGGGAGGGAGAGCAGTAAGTAACTGTGTGCACAGCCCCGGCAGACTCTCACGTATTACTACTCACCGGCAGGGAGGGAGAGCAGTAAGTAACTGTGTGCACAGCCCCAGCAGACTCTCACGTATTACTACTCACCGGCAGGGAGGGAGAGCAGTAAGTAACTGTGTGCACAGCCCCGGCAGACTCTCCCGTATTACTACTCACCGGCAGGGAGGGAGAGCAGTAAGTAACTGTGTGCACAGCCCCTGCAGACTCTCACGTATTACTACTCACCGGCAGGGAGGGAGAGCAGTAAGTAACTGTGTGCACAGCCCGGGCAGACTCTCACGTATTACTACTCACCGGCAGGGTGGGAGAGCAGTAAGTAAATGTGTGCACAGCCCCGGTAGATTCTCACGTATTACTACTCACCGGCAGGGAGGGAGAGCAGTAAGTAACTGTGTGCACTGCCCCGGCAGATTCTCACGTATTACTACTCACCGGCAGGGAGGGAGAGCAGTAAGTAACTGTGTGCACAGCCCCGGCAGACTCTCACGTATTACTACTCACCGGCAGGGAGGGAGAGCAGTAAGTAACTGTGTGCACAGCCCCGGCAGATTCTCACGTATTACTACTCACCGGCAGCGAGGGAGAGCAGTAAGTAACTGTGTGCACAGCCCCGGCAGACTCTCACGTATTACTACTCACCGGCAGGGAGGGAGAGCAGTAAGTAACTGTGTGCACAGCCTCGGCAGACTCTCACGTATTACTACTCACCGGCAGGGAGGGAGAGCAGTAAGTAACTGTGTGCACAGCCCCGGCAGACTCTCACGTATTACTACTCACCGGCAGGGAGGGAGAGCAGTAAGTAACTGTGTGCACAGCCCCGGCAGACTCTCACGTATTACTACTCACCGGCAGGGAGGGAGAGCAGTAAGTAACTGTGTGCACAGTCCCAGCAGACTCTCACGTATTACTACTCACCGGCAGGGAGGGAGAGCAGTAAGTAACTGTGTGCACAGCCCCGGCAGACTCTCACGTATTACTACTAACCGGCAGGGAGGGAGAGCAGTAAGTAACTGTGTGCACAGCCCCGGCAGACTCTCACGTATTACTACTCACCGGCAGGGAGGGAGCAATGTATTTCAGTCTGATGACTATTCATATCATCTGTCTCATCCTCTTCCTTCACATTTAATAGCCCAGTGCCCGGGTTTTCCTCTAGACGCCCTGTAATTACAGCAGGAAGTTACCTGATAGAGCACAGTACAGGGTGTAAAATAAACTTATATAACAGCAGTTTGTACATTATGATTTCATTTATTACACAATTAGTGTATAATTTAGCTATTAGTATCACTAGATGGCAGCACTATTTCCTGCTCCAGACACCTACCTAGGTATCTCTTCAGCAAAGAATATCATGAAACAAAGCAAATTGGTAACCTTTTTTAAATTGTATTTTCTGAATTACAAAAAAAACAGAATTTATGCTTACCTGATAAATTACTTTCTCTTACGGTGTATTCAGTCCACGGATTCATCCTTACTTGTGGGATATTCTCAATCCCTACAGGAAATGGCAAAGAGAGCACACAGCAAAGCTGTCCATATAGCTCCCCTCAGGCTCCGCCCCCCCAGTCATTCGACCGACGGTTAGGAGAAAAAGGAGAACCATAGGGTGCAGTGGTGACTGTAGTTATTAAAAATTTAATTTGAACCTGACTTAAATATCAGGGCGGGCCGTGGACTGAATACACCTGTAAGAGAAAGTAATTTATCAGGTAAGCATAAATTCTGTTTTCTCTTACTTGGTGTATCCAGTCCACGGATTCATCCTTACTTGTGGGATACCAATACCAAAGCAATAGGACACGGATGAAGGGAGGGAACAAGTCAGGTAACCTAAACGGAAGGCACCACTGCTTGCAAAACCTTTCTCCCAAAAATAGCCTCCGAAGAAGCAAAAGTATCGAATTTGTAAAATTTGGCGAATGGATGCATTGAAGACCAAGTCGCTGCCTTACAAATCTGTTTAACAGAAGCCTCATTCTTGAAAACCCATGTGGAAGCCACAGCTCTGGTGGAATGAGCTGTAATTCGTTCAGGAGGCTGCTTACCAGCAGTCTCATAAGCCAATCGGATGATGCTTTTCAGCCAGAATGAAAGAGAGGTAGCAGTCGCTTTCTGACCTCTCCTCTTACCAGAATACACAACAAACAAGGATGATGTTTGTCTGAAATCTTTAGTTGCTTTTAAATAGAACTTTAAAGCACGAACCACATCAAGATTGTGCAACAGTCGTTCCGTCTTAGAAACTGGATTAGGGCACAGAGAAGGAACAATGATTTCCTGGTTAATATTCCTATTAGAAACCACCTTTGAAAGGAAACCAGGTTTAGTACGCAAAACAACCTTATCTGCATGGAACACCAGATAGGGTGAATCACACTGTAAAGCAGATAATTCTGAAACTCTTCGAACAGAGGAAATAGCTACTAAAAACAAAACTTTCCAAGATAATACCTTGATATCTATGGAATGCAAAGGTTCAAACGGAACCCCTTGAAGAACTGAAAGAACTAAATTTAGACTCCATGGAGGAGCCACAGGTCTGTAGACAGGCTTGATTCTAACTAAGGCCTGTGCAAACGCCTGAACGTCTGGTATAGCTGCCAGACGCTTGTGTAACAGAATATACAGAGCAGATATCTGTCTCTTTAAGGAACTAGCTGACAGACCTTTCTCCAAACCTTCTTGGAGAAAAAACAATATCCTTGGAATCCTAACTTTACTCCACGAGTAACCCTTGGATTCACACCAACAAAGATATTTCCACCATATCTTATGGTAAATTTTCCTGGTGACAGGCTTTCTGGCCTGTATCAGAGTATCTATAACTGATTCAGAGAACCCCCGCTTAGCTAGGATTAAGCGTTCAATCTCCAAGCAGTCATTTGCAGAGAAACTAGATTTGGATGCTTGAAAGGACCTTGGATTAGAAGATCCTGTCTCGATGGCAGTTTCCATGGTGGGACCGATGACATGCCCACTAGGTCTGCATACCAAGTCCTGCGTGGCCACGCAGGCGCTATCAGAATTACCGAAGCCTTCTCCTGTTTGATTCTGGCTATTAGCCGAGGGAGAAGATGAAACGGTGGAAAGACATAAGCTAGACTGAATGACCAAGGCGCTATTAATGCATCTATCAATGCCGCCTTGGGATCCCTGGATCTGGATCCGTAAAGGGGAAGTTTGGTGTTCTGACAGGACGCCATCAGATCCAACTCTGGAATGCCCCAAAGCCGAGTTAGCTCAGCAAAAACCTCCGGGTGGAGTTCCCACTCCCCTGGATGGAAAGTCTGACGACTTAGAAAATCTGCCTCCCAATTGTCTACTCCTGGGATGTGAATTGCAGATAGATGCAGGAGTGATCCTCCGCCCATTTGATAATCTTGGATACTTCCTACACCGCTAGGGAACTCTTTGTTCCCCCCTGATGATTGATGTACGCTACAGTCGTGATGTTGTCCGACTGAAATCTGATGAATTTGGCCTCTGCTAGATGAGGCCACGCCTGGAGCGTGTTGAATATCGCTCTCAGCTCTAAAATGTTTATCGGGAGAAGAGATTCTTCCCGAGACCATAGTCCCTGAGCCTTCAGGGAGTTCCAGACCGCACCCCAGCCTACCAGACTGGCATCGGTCGTGACAATGATCCACTCCGGTCTGCGGAAACTCATTCCCTGAGACAGGTGATCCTGACACAAACACCAGAGAAGAGAGTCTCTGTTTTTTTGGTCCATTTGAATTTGAGGAGATAAATCTGTGTAATCTCCATTCCACTGTTTGAGCATGCACAGTTGCAGTGGTCTGAGATGGATTTGGGCGAAAGGGACTACGTCCATTGCCGCAACCATTAAACCAATCACTTCCATGCACTGAGCCACTGAAGGCCGAGGAATGGAATGAAGAACTCGGCAAGTATTCAACAGTTTTGACTTTCTGACCTCTGTCAGAAAGATTTTTATTTCTACCGAGTCTATTAATGTTCCCAGAAAGGGAACCCTTGTGAGCGGGGACAGAGAACTCTTTTCTACGTTCACCTTCCACCCGTGAGACCTTAGAAAGGCCAGAACGATGTCCGTATGAGCCTTGGCTCTGTGAAAGGACGACGCCTGTATTAATATGTCGTCTAGGTAAGGTGCTACTGCAATGCCCCGCGGTCTTTGTACCGCCAGAAGGGACCCTAGCACCTTTGTGAAAATTCTGGGAGCGGTGGCCAACCCGAAAGGAAGGGCCACGAACTGGTAATGTTTGTCCAGAAAGGCGAACCTTAGGAACTGATGGTGATCTTTGTGGATAGGTATATGTAGGTACGCTTCCTTTAGATCCACAGTAGTCATATATTGACCTTCCTGGATCATCGGCAAGATTGTCCGAATGGTTTCCATCTTGAAAGACGGAACTCTGAGGAATTTGTTTAGAATTTTTAGATCCAGGATTGGCCTGAAAGTTCCTTCCTTTTTGGGAACTACAAACAGGTTTGAGTAAAAGCCCAGTCCTTGTTCTGCAATTGGAACTGGGTGTATCACTCCCATTTTTAGTAGATCTTCTACACAGCGTAAGAACGCCTGTTTCTTTGTTTGGTCTGAAGACAAACAAGAAATGTGGAACCTTCCCCTTGGGGGAGAGTCCTTGAATTCTAGAAGATACCCCTGAGCAACTATTTCTAATGCCCAGGGATCCGGAACATCTCTTGCCCAAGCCTGAGCAAAGAGAGAAAGTCTGCCCCCTACCAGATCCGATCCCGGATCGGGGGCTACCTCTTCATGCTGTCTTGGTAGCAGGAGCAGGCTTCTTGGCCTGTTTACCCTTATTCCAGCCCTGCAAGGGTTTCCAGGTTGCCTTGGGCTGGGAAGCGTTATCTTGCTTTGCGGCAGCAGAGGTTGCAGCAGGTGCGCTCCTGAAGTTGCGAAAGGAGCGAAAATTAGCCTTGTTTTTGGCCTTAAACGGCCAATCTTGTGGAAGGGCATGGCCCTTGCCTCCAGTGATATCTGAAATAATTTCTTTCAGCTCTGGGCCGAAAAGGGTTTTCCCCTTGAAGAGAATATTTAACAGTTTTGTTTTGGACGACACATCCACCGACCACGATTTGAGCCAAAGCGCTCATCGCGCCATGATGGCAAAACCTGAGTTTTTCGCCGCTTGTTTAGCTAATTGGAAAGCGGCATCAGTGATAAAAGAATTAGCCAGCTTTAAAGCGTGAATTCTATCCATGACCTCATTGTATGAAGTCTCCCTCTGGAGCGACTCCTCCAGGGCCTCGAAACAAAAAAACGCTGCAGTAGTTACCGGGATAATGCAGGCAATTGGTTGAAGCAGAAAACCTTGCTGAACAAAAATTTTCTTCAGCAATCCTTCCAATGTTTTATCCATAGGATCTTTGAAAGCACAACTGTCCTCTATTGGTATAGTTGTACGCATAGCCAGTGTTGAAACAGCCCCCTCTACTTTAGGGACCGTCTGCCACGCGTCCCGCCTAGGGTCGTTTATGGGGAACATTTTCTTAAAGATAGGTGGGGGAACAAAGGGTACACCTAGTCTCTCCCACTCCCTAGTCACAATATCCGCCACCCTCTTTGGGATCGGAAATGCCTCAGTGTATACAGGGACCTCTAAATATCTGTCCATTTTACACAATTTTTCAGGGACCACCATGGGGTCACAATCATCCAGCGTAGCTAAAACCTCCTTAAGCAGGACGCGGAGGTGTTCCATCTTAAAATCAAACGCTAAGGAATCTGAATCTGCCTGCTGAGAAACTTTTCCTGTGTCAGAAATTTCTCCCTCAGACAGCCCTTCCCTCACTGCTACCTCTGAGTTTTGTGAGGGTACTAAAGATAAATTATCAAAATCTTCAGATTGCTCATCCTCTGTATTTAAAACTGAGCTATTGCGCTTTCTTGGAAAAACTGGCAGTTTGGATAAAAATGCTGCAAGGGAATTATCCATTACTGCTGCTAATTGCTGTAAAGTAATAGGGGCCAATGCGTTAGAGGTACTAGGAATCGCTTGCGCGGGCGTAACTGGTGTAGACACATGGGGGGAGGAAAAAGGACTATCCTCATTACCCTCCGTTAAGGAATCATCTTGGGCAGCATTTTTAATTGTCACTGGATGATCTTTAAAATGCTTAGATGTTTTGATTGAAGAAATAAAAACTACAAATCTAACACCACATACTCTTTACCCTCCCGTGGAGATGCTACTTGTTAGAGCGGCAAAGAGAATGACTGGAGGGGCGGAGCCTGAGGGGAGCTATATGGACAGATTTGCTGTGTGCTCTCTTTGCCACTTCCTGTAGGGATTGAGAATATCCCACAAGTAAGGATGAATCCGTGGACTGAATACACCAAGTAAGAGAAATGTGGGTTTCATAACCCTTTAGGTTAATAGGAAACAGCCAAGAGTAGAAATAAACCAGCATCTTGGAAAAGTGTAGCTATTATTTTATTTGATCTCCCACTCTCTGGTAAATGACCTTACATGAGAGAGTCTATACCAGCGCACTGTGAGGTTTTACATGACTGATATAATAAAAGCTGCACAAATAAACCTAAAGGAAGAGTTTGGTGTTTGATTTACTTTTGTAGCTGTACACACGTAACAGTTGTGGTTTGTGATATACACAATATAGGGCTAAGCAGGTGATCCTAATAGAGGAGTCAGTGTGCAGTAATCCCGGGAAGCTGGATAGCTAATAACACTGTATGAGAATTAGTGCCATTTACAAAGGAGAAAAGGCCGTCTCAGAACTCCATAAAACTGGCAAATAGGAAGCATCGCGTTGTGCGCAGCAGAGAGATCAGACAGACAAGCAGGATACTAGTGACATGAAGTACCGGCTAGACACCA
This sequence comes from Bombina bombina, assembly GCF_027579735.1. Classification (NCBI taxonomy): domain Eukaryota; kingdom Metazoa; phylum Chordata; class Amphibia; order Anura; family Bombinatoridae; genus Bombina; species Bombina bombina. The sequence continues at coordinate 837,076,381 of NC_069502.1, forward strand.
TCACAATCCTAGAAGCACCTCCAGCGCCGCACATACTTCTGCTCCCAGCTATACACTGAAGAGCTGCACCATATTGTATATAATACGTTTATGTAACCAGCGGTAACAGAATATTAGCTGCCTCAGCACCGCACATACTTCTGCCCCCAGCTACACACTGAACAGCTGCACCATATTGTATATAATAAGTTTATGTAACCAACGGTAACAGAATATTAGCTGCCTCAGTGCCGTACATACTTCTGCCCCCAGCTACACACTGAAGAGCTGCACCATATTGTATATAATACGTTTATGTAACCAGCGGTAACAGAATATTAGATGCCTCAGTGCCGCACATATTTCTGCTCCCAGCTACACACTGAAGAGCTGCACCATATTGTATATAATAAGTTTATGTAACCAGCGGTAACAGAATATCAGCTGCCTCAGTGCCGTACATACTTCTGCCCCCAGCTACGCACTGAAGAGCTGCACCATATTGTATATAAGTTTATGTAACCAGCGGTAACAGAATATTAGCTGCCTCAGCGCCGCACATACTTCTGCCCCCAGCTACGCACTGAAGAGCTGCACCATATTGTATATAATAAGTTTATGTAACCAGCGGTAACAGAATATTAGCTGCCTCAGTGCCACACATACTTCTGCCCCAGCTACACACTGAAGAGCTGCACCATATTGTATATAATAAGTTTATGTAACCAGCGGTAACAGAATATTAGCTGCCTCAGTGCCGCACATACTTCTGCCCCCAGCTACACACTGAAGAGCGGCACCATATTGTATATAATAAGTTTATGTAACCAGCGGTAACAGAATATTAGATGCCTCAGCGCCGCACATACTTCTGCCCCCAGCACTGAAGAGCTGCACCATATTGTATATAATACGTTTATGTAACCAGCGGTAACAGAATATTAGCTGCCTCAGTGCTGCACATACTTCTGCCCCCAGATAAACACTGAAGAGCTGCACCATATTGTATATAATAAGTTTATGTAACCAGCGGTAACAGAATATTAGCTGCCTCAGTGCTGCACATACTTCTGCCCCCAGCTACACACTGAAGAGCTGCACCATATTGTATATAATAAGTTTATGTAACCAGCGGTAACAGAATATTAGATGCCTCAGTGCTGCACATACTTCTGCCCCCAGATAAACACTGAAGAGCTGCACCATATTGTATATAATAAGTTTATGTAACCAGCGGTAACAGAATATTAGCTGCCTCAGTGCTGCACATACTTCTGCCCCCAGCTACACACTGAAGAGCTGCACCATATTGTATATAATACGTTTATGTAACCAGCGGTAACAGAATATTAGATGCCTCAGTGCTGCACATACTTCTGCCCCAAGCTACGTACTGAAGAGCTGCACCTTATTGTATATAATACGTTTATGTAACCAGCGGTAACAGAATATTAGATGCCTCAGTGCTGCACATACTTCTGCCCCAAGCTACGTACTGAAGAGCTGCACCATATTGTATATAATAGTTCCCAAGTGACAGACAGCACACACCTGATGCTCGTGGTAGAGGGCCACTGCAAACACGTCTCTGCAATATGTAATCAACTGATTTCCACAGCACCAAAAAGATAGGAAAATAGTTGAACAAACTTAGCTTTTATTGATCCATGTCAGATAATACAAAGCACTTGGCACACAGCAGCAAAAAGCGACGTTTCGGGCTGTTAACCCTTACTCATGCTTATTCAGAACACCTGTTAGCTGCTCCTTAAATACCATATGACATTAACCCTTAACACACCAAATAACATTGTGATATCTAAACAACTACAAAATATCGCCACCTAGTGGTCAAAACTTATTATTCCTATAAAAATTTGTTAAATACATAGTTAAAAACAATCTGCTGTTAGTAGTCATTATTTTCAAATGTATATACCTTACAAATTCATCATATGATATAACTGAGTTTCAAAACTATCCACTTATGGCATATAGGGGAGTACCCAATATTAAAGATCTAGTAGTCAAGAATGATATTGGGGCTAAAGTAAACACACAAACATATATATCACTTTTTGCTGCTGTGTGCCAAGTGCTTTGTATTATCTGACATGGATCAATAAAAGCTAAGTTTGTTCAACTATTTTCCTATCCTTTTGGTGCTGTGGAAATCAGTTGATTACATATTGCAGAGACGTGTTTGCAGTGGCCCTCTACAAGTTACCTGTAAAATAAATATAAATCCTAAAATAGCTACAATGTAACTATTAGTTATATTGTAGCTATATTAGGGTTTATTTTATAGGTAAGTATTTAGTTTTAAATAGGAATAATTTATTTAATTTTAGTCAATTTAGTTTGTTTTATTTAAATTATATTTAACTTAGGGGGGTGTTAGGGTTAGACTTAGGTTTAGGGGTTAATAAATTTAATATAGTAGCAGCGACGTTGGGGGAGGCAGATTAGGGGTTAATAATTGTAGGTAGGTGGCGGCGATGTTAGGAAGGGCAGATTAGGGGTTAATAATTGTAGGTAGGTGGCGGCGATGTTAGGGAGGGCAGATTAGGGGTTAATAAAATGTATTATAGTGTTTGCGAGGCGGGAGTGCGGCGGTTTAGGGGTTAATACATTTATTATTGTGGCGGCGATGTCCGGTCGGCAGATTAGGGGTTAATAATTGTAGGTAGGTGGCAGCGACGTTGGGGGGGGGACAGATTAGGGGTTAATAAATATAATGTAGGTGTCGGCGATGTTAGGGGCAGCAGATTAGGGGTTCATAGGGCTAATGTAGGTGGCGGCGGTGTCCGGAGCGGCAGATTAGGGGTTAAAAAAATTTATTATAAGGTTTGCGATGTGGGGGGGCCTCGGTTTAGGGGTTCATAGGTAGTTTATGGGTGTTAGAGTACTTTATAGCACTGTAGTTACGAGCTTTATGTTTCGGCGTTAGCCCATAAAACTCTTAACTACTGACTTTTTTATGCAGTAGGAGTCTTGGCGGTAGAGGCTGTACCGCTCACTTCTTCTAAGACTCGTAATACCAGCGTTAGGCAAATCCCATTGAAAAGATAGGATACGCAATTGACGTAAGGGGATCTGCGGTAGCCTCGAGTCGCGGAAAGAAAGTGAGTGGTAGACCCTTTCCTGCCTGACTCTAAATACCAGCGGGCGTTAAAAAGCAGCGTTAGGACCCCTTAACGCTGCTTTTTACGGCTAACGCAGAACTCTAAATCTAGGTGATTGTCATTTATCCCAAAAAGCATGTTTAAGAAAAATCAACAGAAACAACTAAAAGGGATAATAAAGTCCAAATTAAACTTTCATGATTCAGATACGGCATATAATTCAAAACAACTTTGTAATTTACTTTTATCATTAAATTTGCTTGGTTCTCTTGGTATTCTTTGTTGAAAACTAAGCCTAGGTAGGCTCATATGCTCATTTCTAAGCCCTATAAGACTGCCTCTTATCTGAACGCATTTTTTCACAGCTAGAGGGTGTTAGTTTGATATGTTTCATATAAATAATATTGTGCTCATGCATGTGGAGTTATTTAAGAGTCAGCATTAATTGCCTGAAATGCCAGTCTGTCAAAAGATGTGAGATAAGGGGGCAGTCAGCATAAGCTCAGATACAAGGTAATTACAGAGGTAAAAAGTATATTTCTATAACAGTGTTGCTTATGAAAATCTGGGGAATGGTAAATAAAGGGATGATCTATCTTTTTACACACACACTCTCTCATACAACACACACTCTCTCATACAGCACACACACACACTCTCTCATACAATACACACACACTCTCTAATACAACACACACACACTCTCTCATACAGCACACACACACACACTCTCTCTCATACAACACACACACACTCTCTAATACAACACACACAAACACACTCTCTCATACAACACACACACACACTCAGACAACACACACTCTTATACTAGACACCCACATACACACACAGTACACATACTCTCATACAACACACACAGCACGCACACTCATACAATACACACTCTCATACAACATACATGCACCACACACTTGCATACAACACACACACACGCACCACACACACACTCTTATACAACACACACCACACACAATCTCCTACAATACACACTCAAGTCGTGACCCAGTAATCATGGTTTTGCGACCCAGTAATGGGTCCCGACCCATAGTTTGAAGAACCCTGTCCTAGACCATGCACAGGGACGCTTGCAGGTGGATTTTCTATATAAAATTAGGGTGAATAATGCATTTATTTCAATGCATATCTATAGGGTTTCTGTGTTGCTGGGGAGCAGAATGCAAATATGCAGAGAATTACATCTCTATTCTTTGTGTTCACTGGTATTAAATTTATATTTTCGGTGTCAACAGAGTAAAAATGCTTATTTGTGCTTTAAGTATTTATCTGAACCCTGGATTCATTTTGTGCAATTATTTAATTTACTTCTATTATCATTCTCATTATCTTTTGTTGAAAAGCAGGGATGTCTCTTTATATGGCAATTAAAAACAGGATGTTTGAGAGGCACATGATGTAGGAGGGGCAATAGGGTGGAAGAGGGGCAGATGAGGTAGGTAGGTGGAGCAAAAAGGGGATGATGGGGGCCTGCCACACTTTTGCCTGGGGGCCCTAGTTGGTCTCAATCCACCCCTGGGTTTCTTTTAAGGTTTATAGGCACAGAGTTGTGTAGTTATTATAATGTGTATGTGGTGTTGTTGGTCACATACAGGGAGCACTAAATCAGGGGATTAATAAGGTTTATAGGCACAGAGCTGTGTAGTTACTATAATGTGTATGTGGTGTTGTTGGTCACATACAGGGAGCACTAAATCAGGGGATTAATAAGGTTTATAGGCACAGAGCTGTGTAGTTACTATAATGTGTATGTGGTGTTGTTTGTCACATACAGGGAGCACTAAATCAGGGGTTTAATAAGGTTTATAGGCACAGAGCTGTGTAGTTACTATAATGTGTATGTGGTGTTGTTGGTCACATACAGGGAGCACTAAATCAGAGTTTAATAAAGTTTAAAGGCACAGAGCTGTGTAGTTAATATAATGTGTATGTGATGTTATTGGTCACATACAGGGAACACTAAATCAGGGGTTTAATAAGGTTTATAGGCACAGAGCTGTGTAGTTACTATAATGAATATGTGGTGTTGTTGGTCACATGCAGGGAGCACTAAATCAGGGGATTAATAAGGTTTATATGCACAGAGCTGTGTAGTTTCTATAATGTGTATGTGGTGTTGGTCACATACAGGGAGCACTAAATCAGGGGATTAATAAGGTTTATAGGCACAGAGCTGTGTAGTTATTATAATGTGTATGTGGTGTTGTTGGTCACATACAGGGAGCACTAAATCAGGGGATTAATAAGGTTTATAGGTACAGAGCTGTGTAGTTACTATAATGTGTATGTGGTGTTGTTGGTCACATACAGGGAGCACTAAATTAGGGGGTTTAATAAGGTTTATAGGCACAGAGCTGTATAGTTACTATAATGTGTATGTGGAGTTGTTGGTCACATACAGGGAGCACTAAATTAGGGGTTTAATAAGGTTTATAGGCACAGAGCTGTATAGTTACTATAATGTGTATGTGGAGTTGTTGGTCACATACAGGGAGCACTAAATTAGGGGTTTAATAATGTTTATAGGCACAGAGCTGTATAGTTACTGTAATGTGTTTGTGGTGTTGTTCGCCACATACAGGGAGCACAAATTCAGGGGGTTAGTAAGGTTTATAGGCACAGAACTGTCTAGTTACTATAATGTGTATGTGGTGGTGTTGGTCACATACAGGGAGCACTAAATCAGGAGTTTAACCCCTTAACGACCAAAGACGTGCAGGGTATGTCCTACAAGAACTGCTAGTTAATGACCAAGGAGGTACCCTGCACGTCCTCAGTGTTTTCAAGCGCTGGAATCGATCGTGATCGCTTCCAGACGCTTTTAGGGTATTGCAGCGATGCCTCAATATTGAAGCATTATGCTATACCCTTTATAAGCAAACCGATGCGGTGGTGCTGATCGTTGGTGGGTGGGAACAATAGTAGGGAGGCAGGTGGGCAGCCCATTGCTGGATCATATCCGGCTAGCAGTTCCGGCAGTGCACGTGAGGGGGGGTGCGTGTGCGCGCACACGCTATTAAGTGCTGGACTGCTGGAGACTGTGTAAGGGAACGAGGGAGGGAGAGGGAGGGGGAAATAAGAAAATTAAGTATTGGGAAAGGGATCTGTGAGGGGGAGGAGGTAGGGTATAGAGGGGGGCAGCTACACTACAAAAAAATGGGGTATATTTTATATAAAAAGCCAAATTTTGACCAAACTGTGTACTGGCAGACAGCTGCCAGTACCCAAGATGTCAGCAAATAGGTAGAGGGGGGAGGGTTAGAGAGCTGTTTAGGGGGGGGATCAGGAAGTTGGGGGCTAAGGGGGATCCAACACTGCAAAAAAAAAATTATATAAAAAAAAGCCTTTTATTTCTTCTACTATACTAGATACGAGTCCTTTACTTGTGAGATATTATCCTCCTGCTAACAGGAAGTGGCAAAGAGCACCACAGCAGAGCTGTCTATATAGCTCCTCCCTTGACTCCACCCCCCAGTCATTCTCTTTGCCTATACTAAGTAATAGGAAGGGTAAAGTGAAAGAGGTGATAAAATTATAGTTTTTATTTTCTTCAAGCAAGACTTTTTTATTTTAAATAGTACCAGTGAGTACTATTTTTTCCCAGGCAGCAGGTGGATGAAGATTTCTGCCTGGAGACTGATGATCTTAGCAGTTGTCACTAAAATCCAGAGAAGTTCTCACAGAATGGCTGAGGAGTACTTAAGAAACTTCAATGTGAGGAACGTTTTTCATGCTACAAGCATTGAGGTATGTTCAGTCATTTTTTTCTGGAGAGACTGTTATTTCAGAATTGGCTGACAGTATTTCCATAAGGGAAGGGGTAAGCAGTAATCCTAATATGAAAGAGAAGGGTATTACTGGGACCTGTATGTTGGGCTGAAAAAATGGTTGACACTGATGGCATAATGTTTGTTGGGCAAACGATTTTATGTTTAGAGGACAATTAATTTTTTCTGTTGTGTGAAGCAAACGTTTTTATTATTATGGCAATGGAGGGTGCACATGGCTTATTTTAGACCTGGGTATATTGAAACCCACATGGCTAGGTTTTTGACCGCTTTGTAGTGGTTTCTTTGCAAGGCTGTGAGACATTGATGTAGATGGGCGGGGCCTATTTTCGCGCTTCAGTTGCGCAGTTGAATTCCCCATGCAATCAGCAAGCTCCAGCTCCTGTGGGCCTCAAAGGATGGATTGGGCCTAATCGTAGTGTTAAACTGGTTTTACAGTCCCCTGAGGGCAGGTAGGAGCCACAGCAGAGCTGTGGCGAGGTGCAGGTTTTTTTTTTGGTTAATCATAACGTTTTCTTGAATAACGTTTTTGTCATTAAGGGTTAAGTATTCCATTCCTTGTGGTGCAGTCTTAGCTGGCAAGATAAGACACATATATACTAAAATTGAGATAATTTTATCATTTTAAAACAGTTTTGGAAAATTTGTACGCTTTTTTTCTGTTAAAGGCGCTGTACCGTTTTTTCAGATTGTTATTTTTTTTCACTAAATAAACTGTTTTCAAGCCTGTTTGTGGTAATTACTAGCCTGTGTTAACATGTCTGACATTGAGGAAAGCCAATGTTCCATGTGTTTAGAAGCCATTGTGGAGCCCCCACTTCAAATGTGTCCCTCATGTACTGAAAGGGCATTACATTGCAAAGAACATATTTTAGCTGATAAAAGTATGTCTCAGGATGATTCTCAGTTAGAAGAGAATCATGTTATGCCATCTGTTTCTCCCCAAGTGTCACAACTTTTAACACCCGCCCAAGCGACACCAAGTACTTCTAGTGCGTCTAATTCTTTCACCCTGCAAGATATGGCTGCAGTTATGTCTACTACCCTTACAGAGGTATTATCTAAACTGCCAGGTTTACAGGTTAAGCGCAGCAGGTCAGGTATTAGAGTAAATGCTGAGCCCTCTGCCAAGTTATTGGCCATCTCCGATGTACCTTCACAGTGTTCTGATTTGGGGGTGGGGGAATTGTTGTCTGAGGGAGAGCTTTCTGATTCAGGAAAGATGTTCCCTCAAACAGACTCAGATGTGACGGTCTTTAAGTTTAAGCTTGAACACCTCCACTTGTTACTCAGGGAGGTCTTAGCGACTCTGGATGATTGTGACCCTATTGTCATTACACCAGAGAAACTGTGTAAAATGGATAAATATCTAGAGGTCCCTACTTACACTAATGTTTTTCCTGTCCCTAAAAGAATTTTGGACATTGTTACTAAGGAATGGGATAGACCAGGTATTCCATTCTCTCCCCCTCCTACTTTTAAGAAAATGTTTCCCATATCTGACACCAGATATGGGACTGAGGCCAAACTGAGGCCAAAGGTTGAAGAAGACCCACAGGAAGATTTATTTAATTAATTTATTGATAGTGTAGTGTTAGGTGTATTTGTAACTTAGGTTAGGATTTATTTTACAGGTAATTTTGTAATTATTTTAACTAGGTAGCTAATAAATAGTTATTAACTATTTAATAGCTATTGTACCTAGTTAAAATAAATACAAAATTACCTGTAAAATAAATCCTAACCTAAGTTACAAATACACCAAACACTACACTATCAATAAATTAATTAAATAAATTACCTACAATTAGCTAAAATAAAATACAATTAAATAAACTAAACTATAGGACAAAAAAAAAAAACACACTATGTGACGAACCAAGGTTATCCAACCCTGCACCAGTCACTTATTTGGCACAGAAAGGGTTATCAGCCCCCTTTTTCTGTCACCTATAGGTCACAATCTAGCCACACCAGGCAAGCTTGTGATTCAGTTTAGTGGGTGCAAGGGTGAATCCCACTCCCTAGTCTGTACTAGACGTAAGAGAAATGCCCTAATCTCCCTTTTTAATGACACCCACACTAAACCAACAATCCTATAGCTCAAATACTGCCACAACTTAAAATTTATTAAAGGGGAAATCCTAAAAAAAAAAAACAGACTTTACACATTAACTCTAGAAATACAATTTAGCAGAAAATAACCTAAATTATACAGTTCTAATATTCCAGTCTCTTTCAGTAACGTGGTTCAATTATTAGACAAAGGCCAAACTTAATAAAGGAATTATTTATTATGCCAAAAATATTATGCACAATGCATTATTAATAAAAAGTTGTTACAAATAAAATTACACACGCAAACAGACAGACCTAATACTTCACTAGCTTATGCGTCTGCCCCCAGGGAGATGGGCAAGAAGAAAAGTTGTCACTCACGCTGTAGCAAGCAGCCTCCCATGTAGAATGAACATCTTATTGTTAAAAAATAAGATTCTTAAACCCTACTTTTCAGAGATCAGGTTGCTTAACCACACCCTCCTGGGCGGGCTTAGAAACCCCCCTGTCTTTACAACCTTCAATAGACTAATTTCTTGCCTGAATTTATACAATCCAGTATAATTTCTGCTAGGTAAGACATTTCTATATTTACATATCTAGAACCTTTTAGTTTTATTGGGAGAGTCGGTTTCATATCAAATATGCCATAGGTTGTCATATTTACCTTCCATTAAGGGTATAGCAGTTTTAAAACACATATATACATAACCCATGTCCCTTTATTGACCTCCTCATGAGATGTGCTGGGGGGCCCTGTTCTACATCATGCCCCGTTTTACAGACAGCTTAGGCCATAAAAGTCTGTCCTGTTTACACTGCCAAGCATTTATGATGCTCCTGGCACTTCAAAGAAGACACAAACACAATTCTTCTTGAAAAACAAATAACTGTTTTGAGTCCAAGCTACACAAAGTTAACTCCTTAGCAGCTGAATCCTGAGATATTCGTGACACACTAAATTACAGAAAATAAAAAAAAAAGATTACAAGAAGTTTAAACTAATTACACCTAATCTAAGCCCCACAAAATAATAAAATGCCCTACCGTATCCTAAATTACAAAGTAATCAGCTCTTTTACCAGCCCTTAAAGGGGCTTTTTTTCAGGGCATTGCCCCAAAGTAATCAGCTCTTTTACCTGTAAATAAAAATACAATACCCCCCCAACATTACAACCCACCACCCACATACCCCTACTCTAAAACCCACCAAACCCACCTTAAAAAAACTAACACTAACCCCCTGAAGATCTCCCTACCTTGAGTCGTCTTCACTCAGCCGAGCCGAATTCTTCATCCAAGCGGGGAAGAAGAGGTCCTCCATCCGGTGGAAGTCTTCATCCAAGCGGGGCAGAAGAGGTCCTCCATCCGGTAGAAGTCTTCATCCAAGCGGGGCAGAAGAGGTCTTCGATCCGATTGAAGAGTTCATCCAAGCGGCATCTTCTATCTTCATCCATCCGGAGCGGCAGCATCCTGAAGACCTCCGACGCGGAACATCCATCCTGGCCGACGACTGAACGACGAATGACGGTCCCTTTAAATGACGTCATCCAAGATGGCGTCCCTCGAATTTCGATTGGCTGATAGGATTCTATCAGCCAATCGGAATTAAGGTAGGAAAAATCTGATTGGCTGATTCAATCAGCCAATCTGATTGACCTCGCATTCTATTGGCTGATCGGAACAGCCAATAGAATGCAAGGTCAATCTGATTGGCCTAACCACACCCCTTTTAACCCAGAAAGTTCCAGTTACAAGAATAAATGTGAATAAAATAATAGTTTAAAAAAAATTCCTTAACTATTCCTGCATGCATTTGTCGGCAATGGCAGTGGGCCATCTTAGAGATGTCGGGCCCTCGGGCAAGGGCCGAATTGCCTGACTTGTACGTCCGCCCCTGTAGAAACCCCTGATTTAGTGCTTCCTGTATGTGACGAACAACACCACATACACATTATAGTAACTACACAGCTCTGTGCCTATAAACCTTATTATTACTTATGCTGCCTTCTCTGGACTTTTTTCTATATATGAGAAGTGTCTTAGGGGCCGATTTATCATGCAAATTTATCATGCTCGCCGGAAACAAGAATTAAGAAGCAGCGGTCTTAAGACCGCTGTTCCTTTACTCGTCCGCCACCTCTGAGGCGGCATACAGCAATCAGCCCGATCGGATACGATCGGGTTGATTGACAACACCTGCTAGCGGCTGATTTGCTGCAAATCTGCAGGGGGCTGCATTGCACAAGCATTTCACAAGAAATGCTTGTGCAATGATAAATGCAGACAGCGTATGATGTCGGCATTTATCGATGTCCGCTCGCACTATAACAAATCGGCCCCTTTGGGTCTTTGCAGTGGCCCTCCAGAGAGGCATGCATATTTGGAAATGCGAGTGCTGGATCTACAACTTTGCCTTGAATTTTGCTGACCTCAGAGCTAACAGACGCATTGATTGGTAGGTACAATGTAAACACTGAGCGCTGAGCATATCTACCAATCAGAGCACATTTAATAGGACTTAAAAGCACATTAAAAAATACTCTAATATATTACAGAATGTTACTATTGCTTGCATATAACTATGAATACACCTGGTGAGCCAATGACAGGAAACTAATGCTGCTAAGCTGAAGTATGTACATACATTTTTAACCAAAAAAATTTGACAACAGAAGTGAATTTAAAAGTTTCTTATAATGATATGCTCTGTCTGAACTATGAAAGGCATTGATGTCCCTTTAAAGGGACATTATACACTAGATTTTTCTTTGCATAAATGTTTTGTAGAAGATCCATTTATATAGCCCATCTGGGTGTGTTTTTGTAACAATGTATAATTTTGCTTAGTTTTAAATAACATTGTGATGATTTTCAGACTTCTAACCAAGCCCCAAAGTTTTAGATGTATACTGATGTATACAGACTTCAGACTGCTTCTGTTTGTGTAATGGATATTTTCATATGAAGGGAATGGGGAGGGGTTCTGCTATCAGCCCTTTTCAGCGGGTGTCCCAGGCTAATCTTATCAACAGTGCTAAATTAGGAGCTTCTAAGTAAGTTTTTTAAAGGTTTTATACTGGATTTTTATATAAGTATCTGTGCATATTATTATTTATGGTAGTGTCTATTACATGCAGTTACATGAAAATTGGTGTATACTGCCCCTTTAAGCACAGACTTACACTGACCGTGAGCACCTGGTGCTGATCTTGTTGTTAACAAGGGTAAAGGTTTTTAAATCCTGCTGAGTAGAAACTTCTGTACAGCACCAGCTCCCTACTGTCTGCTACCTGCCTTTATGGTGATCAGATCACTGAGGTTTCTGTTTGGTTACTGTAAATATTATCCCATTCTAATAACAATACCAGGTGACATGCACGTGACGTCCTGCTTACCTCCTTGTGCACCAGGAAGGTCTGAGGTTTGGTTCTTGTCAGACATTGTCTTGTTCAGCGCAAATTAAATTGTCAGATATTCCTGTAGTGTTTCTCCTTTACAGACAAACGCAGTGACGTGTATTGTACGTGATCTTCACAGTAACAGGAGCCTAAACAAAAGGAGAGAGAGAGGTCTTATGTACATTTAATTGTCATGGGGGAAATGCTGTGAATTATGTGTGACCAACACTCGTATCTTAGCACCATAAACAGACCAGGATACAGGAATCACTGTGCTGGTCACAAAGGGATAAACGTAAATAAAACTGATTAATCCAACTGAAAATGGCGATTATCAAAAATCAATCAAGAAACTGTTCTAGCAAGACATTTTATGTCACTAATTACAGATCTTTAACCCTTTTATCTCAGTTACCCATGTGCTGAAGCTGTTTCTAACAATTTGTACATTTTTGTAATTAAATTCAATTCCTGTGTTTTTTTCTGTAAAATAGACAGATTAGATAGATAGATAGATAGATAGATAGATAGATAGATAGATAGATAGATAGATAGGGCCAATAAACCTTTTTAAGATCATGTGACCAAATTGGTGCCAGTACAATACATTGTCTAATTGTTCTTTTGTGATTCAGAGAGAGCATACACTTCCATTATCAAATTTGCTTCAGTCTTGTGATATTCTTTGTTGACAAGATATCAAAGTAGGTAGTGTGCACAAGTCTGGAAGACAACATGGCAGGAAAAAGTGCTGCCATCTAGTGCTCTTGCACATGTATAACACTAGAAGTGCTGCCATCTAGTGCTCTTGCACATGTATAACACTAGAAGTGCTGCCATCTAGTGCTCTTGCACATGTATAACACTAGAAGTGCTGCCATCTAGTGCTCTTGCACACGTATAACACTAGAAGTGCTGCCATCTAGTGCTCTTGCACATGTATAACACTAGAACTGCTGCCATCTAGTGCTCTTGCACACGTATAACACTAGAAGTGCTGCCATCTAGTGCTCTTGCACACGTATAACACTAGAAGTGCTGCCATCTAGTGCTCTTGCACATGTATAACACTAGAACTGCTGCCATCTAGTGCTCTTGCACATGTATAACACTAGAACTGCTGCCATCTAGTGCTCTTGCACACGTATAACACTAGAAGTGCTGCCATCTAGTGCTCTTGCACACGTATAACACTAGAAGTGCTGCCATCTAGTGCTCTTGCACACGTATAACACTAGAACTGCTGCCATCTAGTGCTCTTGCACACGTATAACACTAGAAGTGCTGCCATCTAGTGCTCTTGCACACGTATAACACTAGAAGTGCTGCCATCTAGTGCTCTTGCACACGTATAACACTAGAAGTGCTGCCATCTAGTGCTCTTGCACACGTATAACACTAGAAGTGCTGCCATCTAGTGCTCTTGCACATGTATAACACTAGAACTGCTGCCATCTAGTGCTCTTGCACACGTATAACACTAGAACTGCTGCCATCTAGTGCTCTTGCACACGTATAACACTAGAAGTGCTGCCATCTAGTGCTCTTGCACACGTATAACACTAGAAGTGCTGCCATCTAGTGCTCTTGCACACGTATAACACTAGAACTGCTGCCATCTAGTGCTCTTGCACACATATAACACTAGAACTGCTGCCATCTAGTGCTCTTGCACACGTATAACACTAGAAGTGCTGCCATCTAGTGCTCTTGCACACGTATAACACTAGAACTGCTGCCATCTAGTGCTCTTGCACACGTATAACACTAGAACTGCTGCCATCTAGTGCTCTTGCACATGTATAACACTAGAACTGCTGCCATCTAGTGCTCTTGCAGGGGATATGGCAGACGACATTGGTGCCAGTGTGTATAAAATAATTTAATAAAACTTTATGTAATTTATGAAGATTTTCTGCAGTCATTTGAAATGAAATTTTAGATTAGGCAGTTACACACCAGCTCAATTGGAATGCGTTGATAAAATGGAGAATATAGCAATTTTTAAGTTTTATCATCTATTGCACAGATAAAAAATAATTGTTGTTAAGTTTTGTAATAGTAATGTACTAATGTACTAATAAAATAGGGGCATTGCTCACAAGAGTTACTGCTTTATAGATCGGGAAATTTTGCAGCGCTGCTCCATATTTGACTATTCTCCTCAAACAGAGCTTTGCTCTGGCTGTACTGTGTTAAGGAAAACTTACATATTGCAGCAAGGGCACTGCACTGTTCCAAGAGAACAGCCTGATGTGGAGCAGCGCTGCAAAGCAAAAGTTCTAACAGTTCCTACAAGTGTCCCTTTCTTTCTCCAGACATGCTCCATTTTCTGCAATGACATCTCAGATCACAGCATGTTCTTCCTTGGGGACAGACACTTAAAGGGACAGTACACTGTAAAATTGTTTTTCCATTAATGTATTTTAAATTACTTGTTATACCAACTGCAGAGTATAAAATATTTGAGAAATTCCATTTTCATGCTTATTTGTGTATATGAAGTAGCTGATTTTGTGCTTTGAAACCACAGCCTATTACAATGGGTTGAACTTAAAGGTGATATCAGATCTCATTATGTTCTAAGTTTGTGTAAACAGACTTGCTTCCTTATCTTTTATTTGGCTGGAACACCAAAGCTCAATACATAGAGAGAACAATGGAAAATTATCATTTTATTACTTAACTATCCTGCATCCCACTGAGAGTGTAATCTCTTATGCTGGCTGTGTATACTTAGTCTATTCAATAGCCTATACTCCAGTATTAATTTGTTCAGTGTAGGTGGCAATGCCACAGGCTAAACCAGCTATTTCAAATGCTGAAATAGGAGTAAAGGAGCTACTTGTAACCAATTGAATACACTCTAGCAGGTTAAAAGGATCATTGGGAATAATTTAAAGGGGAGAAATAATGTTTTGGGTGAACTGTCCCTTTAACTGAGATGCCCTCTGTCTCACATGCACCACCCCCTCCTACAGCACGTTATGTAGAGATATACAGTACTATAGAGAGGTTCAAAATGTCTTAACCACACACACAACACTTTATATGTACACATTAAACACTATACAGGCGTACAAAGCATTTGCCACACACACAGCCCTCTTCCCAGATAACTTTTATGCAGAAATACAATATTATAGAGAGCTTTCCTCACTATTCCTCAGTCCCCTCTGACTCACAAATAGAGCACCCTCCCAAGTACCTTATATACAGATATATAATATTATAGAGAGGTTCCCTCTGCCTCACACACAGAGCCCCTCAGCAGTACCTTATAAATCAATAATATATAATAGTATAGAGAGGTTCCCTCTGCCTTACACAGACAGCTCTTTACCTTTACTTTATATACAGATATATAATATTATAGAGAGGTTACATCTGCTTCACACACACTGACCCTCACAAGTACCGTATATATTGATATATAATACACACAGTTCCCTCCCCAGTGCAACATATGCAAATACTATAAAGAGGTCCCCTCTGCCTCACATACAACACTCCATCCCCAGTACTTTATATAGAGATAATCTCTCACACACATAGAACCCCTCCCCAGTACATTATATATACAGATATATATATAGAGAGGTTCCCTCTTCCTCTATTACACACACAGCCCCCTCCCCAGTACCTTATATATAGATTTATAATACTGTATAGAGCTTTCCTCTTTATCACACACACACAAACCCCCTCCACAATACAATAGAGAGAGAAATATAATACTATAGTGAGGATACTTTGCTTGCCCCTCTCACACACCCAACCCCTCCCCAGCACATTTATACAGATATATAATATAGAGGAGTTCCGTCTTCTACACAGCTCCCTCGGCCAGGCCTCCCCAGTACATTACATACAGATATATCATACTGTAAGGATCCCTCTGCCTGCTGCCTAATAAACACACTCATACCGTCCTTCTTTAGTACAGTATATAGAATTATATAACACTATACAATTATGTATTTGCTCATATTTACCTTTGTGAAGCCGCCATAGTGATACTTTTTTGTATAGCAACTAGGTCCCTTCGAGTTGCAGGACCGGTGACGTCACAAGCAGGACAGGAACTTTTAATGCAGCTTCCTGTTAGCTGGCACCACCAGGAGGCACAGTGAGTGCATTGCAATTAGATCGCTGCACACATGAAGTGTTGTGTGGTATAAACTGCTACAATCTCAGTACGGTGGTTACATGGAGGTAACTGTGTATGTCATAATGAAGATCAATAATAACTATCTCTTTTTTTAAAATATACTGCAGACGATTTTTAAGCAGATAACCTCCTTATACAATTATATATCTGTATATAAGGGACTGTGTGAGGGGGAGGGAAGCTCTCTATAATATTTAATAACTTTATGTAAGGTGGTGTATGTGTGTAAAAGGAAACCTCTTATTAGAATTGCCTTATTGCAAATTATTAGATATCGTCCTTAATCCACATATGTTAAGCAATTTTTATATATATTATTTGTTTTATTTGAGCCAGCTTAATTTTCTTAGCGCTCTCCCTTTTTGTCTTGCTTAATCCAAAAGGAAACCTCTATAATGTTGTAGAACAGTATATATATATATATATATATATATATATTTATATATTTTTATATATATATATATATATATATATGGTACTGGGGAGGTGGCTTGTGAGAGGCACAAGGAACCTCAATAATATTAGATATCTGTATATAAGGTACTGGTGGGGGGCTCTATGTGTGGGAGGCAGTGGGTACCTCTCTAATATATATTTATATATAATGTACTGGGGAGTGGGGTCTGTGTGAGACAGGGAACATCTCTATAATATTATATATGTGTATATAAGGTACTGTGGATGGGGCTGTGTGTATGTAAGGTAGAGGGAACCTCTCTATAACATTATATATCTGTATTTAATGTACTGGGTAGGGGGCTGTGTGTGTGAGGCAGAGGGAGCCTTTCATTAATATTCTATATTTTTATATAATGTACTAATTAAGGGGGGGGGGGGGCTGTGTGTGTGAGACAGAGGGAAACTTGCTGGAATATTATATATTTGTACATAAGATACTGATGAGATGGCTTTGTTTGAAGCAGAGGAAACCTTTATATAATATGATATATATAAGGTACTATTGATGTGTATGTGTATGAAAAAGAGTCAGAGGGAACCTCACTATAGTATTATAGCTCTATATAAGGTACTGTGAAGGGGGATTTGTTTGTGAGTCAGAGGGATCCTCTCGATAATATTATATATCTGTATGTCAAATATTCGGGAGAGGATTGAGTGTGTGGGAGATACAGAGGGAGACTTTATAATATGAACTAGCTCTATCTAATGCATTTTTACTGTACTATTACGTATGTATCTTTTTCTCAAACACAAAACAGCCTTTATCATCAGTTGTGAGTGGGTGTTGAATATGTGTGTATTTGTTTGAAAGTGTTACAGATAAATGTAGGGATAAGTGACCTGGGTATTTGTTAGTTTGTGTGTGTAAATGTGTGGGGTATACATATATACAGATATATTTCAGGTGTGTGTCTTTAGTATCTGTATATATATATATATATATATATATCTGTGTGTCTATGGCCAATTGTCCCTTATCTGTAATTTCTGTCATGTATTCCCCACTGTTCAGGTCTCAGTGTTACAGAATTTCACTGATCATGAACAAGAAGCCTGAGCGGATCCTGAATCACATCCGGGAGATTCTCTACCTGCTGACAGGAGAGGTGAGAAAATATCATAACAACACCACGGTAACCTCCTGCAGTGAATATGTGTATTAGTTGCTTAGCAGCAAGAGGTGACAGATGCTCAGAGGTAAAGAAAGCTGGTGTTTAAATTTATTGTGTTTGCGCAAAAACAAAAGTGTAGAGTTGTTTTGGGAATATTCTCTTGTAGAAATTCACCCGAGTAGACTGTTATTTCCCAGCAGCCTTTTGTTACTTGTTCTATCATCCCCATACACTGACCAGCAATATGCAGCTTATGAAGTGATGTCAGGCTTAGGCTAATAAAGAATAAACTGGTATTTATATGGTATAAACAAGTAGTAATTTGTGCAGAAGTGGAAGTGCTGCTGTATAGAATGGCCATAAGCAAGTGTACATATGTCATATATAGAAAATGCCTGTACGTCGTACACCGACTAGCTGGTTAGTCTACTCACATCCTGGTAATTTAATTGTGCATGTTACCTGGATATCCTGTTGTTTATCGCTATATAATTTGTGTGTGTTTTTTTTTTTTTTTTTTTTAAACTGCATGCAAAGATACTGGAATGTAATCTTGTAGGATCCAGAAACTGACCTTGCAACATATTACACAGTGATTGCTTGATCAGTGCAAGAGCTCGGTTATATTTTTCCTTAATTGCCCTCAGCAAAGGAGATATTCAAGAAGTTTCTCAAGGATTGTGCCCCTGGACTGCAAATCAGTGTGAATGTTGCAAACAAAATGACCATTTAAATTCTTATAAAATGTATTTTTCATGCACATCTTTTGCAAGAGATGTTAACCCCATAAGGACCAGCACCGTACCCTGTACGTCCCTGTTCTTTCTATGGGGTTTGCATTGCGTCAAGACCGCTTCTTACCCAGACCAGAAGGGAGGGTATAATAGCGCTATATTAAACAAACCCTTAACGACATGGTACGTTAAGAATTAAACAGTAAATACATGCTAGGCATCATGATGTATTCAAAGCAAAGATTAGTCTTAGAAATAATATGTAGATGTATTTTTACAATTATATTAGTGTAAATATTGAAAATATATGTTTAAAGGTTTAATTTCTATAAATTATTTTAGATTCTATAAAGTCATGTTTGAACAAGTTTTCTTTTTATCTCTGTTTGTGTAAATAAAGCCAGTGTTCTCCCCAGGACCTTTTTAGCAGGTGCACCACAAGACTTGATTTTACTGACTAACCCTGCTCAAATTTTAGCCAATATTAAGTTACAATTAGCTAATGTTAAAAATGTTCCTTTTTATTTATCATTAAATACATTTATGTTAAATTATGCAGACAATTATATAATATTAGAAAATATTACACTGCCCCCACACTACTTCATAATGACACCCGGCTACTTCATAATGACACCCGGCTACTTCATAATGACACCCGGATACTTCATAATGACACCCGGCTACTTCCTAATGCCACCCGGATACTTCCTAATGCCACCGGATACTTCCTAATGACACCTGGATACTTCATAATGCCACCCGGATACTTCCTAATGAAACCTGGCTGGCAACATTTTCTGTGAAGAACACTGAAAGCTGGGCAAAATGTCTGCTTTTATTACCTGCTTTATAACTGCCCCTAATTATCTTCAGCAGGGGAAACAGATAAGGGGCAACTTAAGATCAAACATGGCAGCTCCCATACGTTCTAGAAACAAAAACAATTCAGAGGGAAAATGGAACAAAACAAATAATGAAAGTATATTGCAAAGTCTTTTTTAGCTACATATAATTAAACATTTATTACATGTATTATATCCCTTTAATTCCTGACATATACTGTGCATATATACAATATTTACTGTGTTTGCAGATATTTAGCAATGCAACACTTAATTCCTGACACATACTGTGCATCTATACAATATTTACTGTGTTTGCAGATATTTAGCAATGCAACACTTAATTCCTGACACATAATGTGCATCTATACAATATTTACTGTGTTTGCAGATATTTAGCAATGCAACACTTAATTCCTGACATATACTGTGCATCTATACAATATTTACTGTGTTTGCAGATATTTAGCAATGCAACACTTAATTCCTGACATATACTGTGCATCTATACAATATTTACTGTGTTTGCAGATATTTAACAATGCAACACTTAATTCCTGACATATACGGTGCATATATACAATGTTTACTGTTTTTGCAGATATTTAGCAATGCAACACTTAATTCCTGACATATACTGTACATATACAATATTTACTGTGTGTGCAGATATTTAGCAATGCAACACCTAATTACTACTGATATATACTGTGCATATATACAATATTTACTTTGCAAATATTTAGCAATGCAACACTTAATTCCAGAGGCAGAATTTTTTTTTCACTTTCTGCGATGAGATTTTTTTGTAGTGAAAATTTTTCTGCAGGTCATTTTTAAATGAAATTCAGTTTTAACACGCGTGTATTTATTTAGAACAAAATAAACAAATAAAACATTTCTTTAAAACATGGTAAACTTTCACATGTAGCATCACAAATTGTTCATACCTGGAGAGGCTAAGAAATCAGCCTATTAGCCTACCTAGGTTTATGAAAGAATACCAACAGAACAAAACAAAATTTGATGACAAAAGTAAATTGGAAAGTTGTTTAAAATTTTCATGCCTTATCTGAATCATGACAGTTTAATTTTTACTTTACTGTTCCTTTAAAACACTTTTAAATCCAGTTTTATGATCAAATATACTTTGTTCTTTTGACATCCTTTGTTGAAAATCATGCACATATTTTCAGCAGAAATGCACTTCTCTGAGCTAGCAGGGAACTGACTGGTGGCTACACACGCTGTCTCTTGCCATTGGCTCACCAGTGCAGTACATTGCTGTTGACTTTAACCCAGCTGCAGTGTTTTATTTTTAGCATATAAATGGCAGGTGATACGTATGGAGTGTGTATAAGCAATATATATATATATATATAGTTTGTTTGGACATTAAAAGACAATTACAGTGAACAAGGTGTTAATATATCGAGAGTTTTTTAAAGGGACATTATAGTCGTTTTATATCTTGCAACATTCTCATTGTACATCTAAAGTTATCTTTTTTTCTCAATGTGCATCTGTTACATATTTTTTAGGCATTTTGAAATATTTTAATTTAAAAAATATATATAAGTTCCACTGCCCACGAAAATTTAAGTTGTAGAGCTCCAGTAATTCACTGAGTCTACTACCGACCTGTATTTCTGAGCGTGCGCACATCAGTGAATCTGTAGCTTCATCCTCTCTGTCTGAAGACGCGCAGGCAGCAGAGTTAGGTCACTCAATGCGTTGTGCCGCCCCTTTATGCTGATTAACAGATCAGTGTCAGTGGTTGCTATAGCAACATAGATCATAAATAAATTCCTACAGCACCCCTCACCCATCTTCTAGTATATAGATGGTTATACTCTGTGTTTTACGGGTCTGACATCCACTGGACCCCCATTGCAAAGTTTAGGCCTTCAGAGTTCCGATCACTCACAACAAAAAGAAAACACTGAGTCTCTTTACTGAGTCCCAGTAGTCAGCTATAAATCACTGTAGTTGTGACTGATCGGAACTCTGAAAGCCTCCTCTCAGAGCAGATAACGATCTGTATAGAAGGAGCATAAAAAAGTGTGCTGGAATTGCAATAAAACAGGGCAGAGCTGGTATGCAGTTTGCTGTACAATATCAGTTTCTCTGCTAGCTGTCAGTCAGTGTTGCAGTAGGAAGCCTGTCAGTGTGAGCACCCTCCTGTGAGCAATAACACATGTAATAAACGGCTAGATCACGAGTTTGGTGTTAGGGTAAAAAAGCAGCGTTAAGGGGTCCTAACGCTGCTTTTTACCGCCCGCTGGTATTACGAGTCTGGCAGGTACAGGTGTACCGCTCACTTTTTTTCCGCGACTCGAGGCTACCGCAAATCCCCTTACGTCAATTGCGTATCCTATCTTTTTAATGGGATTTGCCTAATGCTGTTATTATGAGCCTTGGAAGAAGTGAGCAGTACAGCCTCTCCTGTCCAGACTCCTACCGCATTTAAAAGTCAGTAGTTAAGAGTTTTATGGGCTAACGCTGGAACATAAAACTCTTAACTAAAGTGCTAAAAAGTACACTAACACCCATAAAAGTACACTAACACCCAATCGCCGCCACCTACATTATACCTATGAACCCCTAATCTGTTGCCCCTAACATCGCCAACACCTACATTATATTTATTAACCCCTAATCTGCCCCCCCAACGTCGCCGACACCTACCTACATTTATTAACCTCTAATCTTCCGACCCCAACGTCGCTGCTACTATAATAAATTTATTAACCCCTAAACCTAAGTCTAACCCCCCCTAACTTAAATATAATTTAAATTAAACTAAATTAATTTAACATAATTAAATAAATTAATCCTATTTAAAACTAAATACTTACCGATAAATTAACCGTAAGCTAGCTACAATATAACTAATAGTTACATTTGTATCTAGCTTAGGGTTTATTTTTATTTTACAGGCAACTTTGTATTTATTTTAACTAGGTACATGATAGTGTAGTGTTAGGTGTAATTGTAACTTAGGTTAGGATTTATTTTACAGGTAATTTTGTACTTAT
Organism: Bombina bombina; assembly: GCF_027579735.1. Taxonomy (NCBI): domain Eukaryota; kingdom Metazoa; phylum Chordata; class Amphibia; order Anura; family Bombinatoridae; genus Bombina; species Bombina bombina. The sequence goes on from NC_069502.1 coordinate 837,099,130, forward strand.
TTTATCTAGGTAGTTATTAAACAGTTAATAACTATTTAATAACTATTGTACCTAGTTAAAATAAATACAAAGTTGCCTGTAAAATAAAAATAAACCCTAAGCTAGATACAAATGTAACTATTAGTTATATTGTATCTAGCTTAGGGTTTATTTTATCAGTAAGTATTTAGTTTGCAATAGGATTAATTTATTTAATTATGTTAAATTAATTTCGTTTAATTTAAATTATATTTAACTTGGGGGGGGGTTAGGGTTAGACTTAGATTTAGGGGTTAATAACTTTATTATAGTGGCGGCGACGTTGGCGGCGGCAGATTAGGGGTTAATAAATGTAGGTAGGTTGCGGCGACGTTGGGGGGCAGCAGATTAGGGGTTTAAAAGTATAATGTAGGTGGCGGCGGTGTCCGGAACAGCAGATTTGGGGTTAATAATATAATGCAGGTGTCAGCGATAGCGGGGGCGGCAGATTAGGGGTTAATAAGTGTAAGATTAGGGGTGTTTAGACTCGGGTTCATGTTAGGGTGTTAGCTGTAGACATAAAATTAATTTCCCCATAGGAAACAATGGGGCTGCGTTAGGAGCTGAACGCTGCTTTTTTGCAGGTGTTAGGTTTTTTTTCAGCCAGCTCAGCCCCATTGTTTCCTATGGGGAAATCGTGCACAAGCGCATTTTGCCAGCTTACCGCTACCGTAAGCAACGCTGGTATCGAGGTGAGATGTGGAGCTAAATTTTGCTCAAAGCTCACTTTTCTGAGGCTAACGCCGGCTTAAAGAAAACTCATAATACCAGCGTTGTTTAAAGGGAGCGGTAAGAAAAAAAGGAGCGTTAGCAACGCACAGCCTTACCGACAAAACTCGTGATCTAGCCAAAAGTTTGAGAATAGCCCCTGCCACCACAGTAATTGTATATTCTATCCCAGAACAAACAGACTCTAAATAACAGGGACTCTCCTTTCTGTCCTTCTGCAGTTGAGATTTTCATGGAATAACAGGCATATGCAAGGCTTTTTTAAAACTACTGTATATATTATTGTGATTGCCTAGTGATTTCTCTGATGAAACTAATTGAAAGTGTTCATAGAGCAGGTGAATATCTTTTACAATTAACTTACCAGTGAAAGTTGCCCATTTATTTAATACTGAACTGTGGACATAGCTACTTCCCTTCCTAATTACCATGTCAGAAAGAGCTGTGATGTTACAGGGATGAAAGGGAGGCACGGTGCACAAAGATTCCTTTACAAACATAACGGCTGCAGTGCAGTGATATTAAAATAATGATTAGTGGCCACCACCTCCTCCTGCAAGATTATTGGCAGGACAGGGATCCAGAGAAGGAATAATATTTGGGGGGCACATGGCAGACTGACCGGTAAAATGCGATGCTAGTCTGGTAAAACAGTGCACTGGTAATAAGCTTATAGCACAGTGTGATATGAAAAACCCTAACACTTACTCACCTCGGATCCCAGAGCTATCAACGCAACTCCTCCCATTTTGGTGGTTAAAGTTCAGAGAAACAGCGCATCAATCCTTCACTGGTTGCATTGCACCAAACTTATTGTCAGTAACGTGCCGGTAGTTGCTAAGTATAAGGAGTGCAAACAATTGGTCAGATTACCGCCAATCATTGAGCAGAGTGACTAATATTGGCCAATCAGTTAGCGCAACGGACCTGCCAGTTCTTTCTGCAGACATGCTACATTTTCTGCGATGTCATCGTAGATCGCAGTTTGTTCTGCCTTGGGGCACTTAAAGGGACATGAAACCCACATTTTTTCTTTCAAGATTCAGAAAGAGAGTACAATTTTAAACAACTTTCTAATTTACTTCTATTATCTAATTTGCTTAATTCTCTTGATATACTTTGCTGAAAAGCATATCTAGATAGGCTCAGTGGCTTCTGATTGGTTGCTGCACATAGATGCCTCGTGTGATTGGCTCACACATGTGAATTGCTATTTCTTCAGCAAACAATATCTAAGGAATGAAGCAAATTAGATAATACAAGTAAATTATAATGTTGTTTAAAATTGTATTCTCTACTTCAGTGTTTTTCAACCAGTGTGCCGTGGCACACTAGTGTGCCATGAGAGATCCTCAGGTGTGCCGCGGCAGACTGACAACAGTGCGGGGGTGTTTGTGAATGAATGTCAATATGTCATGTATAGTTTGTAGGAGGCATGGCAGCACATGTGTGTGTGTGTGTGTATATATGTGTATACATACTGTATATATATCCTGTATTAGGCTACAATGTGTGATTTTGTAAAATTTTGGGATGGTGGTGTGCCACAGGATTTTTTTAATGTAAAAAAGTGTGCCACGGGAAAAAAAAGGTTGCAAATCACTGCTCTACTTGACTCATGAGAGAATTTTTTTGGGTTTAGTGTCCCTTTAATTACTGATATATACTGTGCATCTATACAATATTTATTGTGTGTGCAGATATTTTGCAACGCAACAATTCATTCCTGATTTATACTGTGCATATACAGGTATACCTCACTCATACAGCGGGTTAGGGACCAGAGCCCCGCTGAAAAGCGAAAACCGCCTTAAAGTGAAACAATGTGGTTTTAGCTTTCTTTTCACTTGCCAGTGCGTTTAAAAACTTGAAAACGTGTTTAAACTATCATATTTCAGGGGTGCAATATTGCTAAGTTTAGTTTAGCACAGCACAGAATTCAATTAGTATTCAATAAAAACTGTGCCTGTAAAAAAGTGACAATTACTGTAGTAAAATGTGCCAGACTATAGCACTGAGACACAGATTGCACTGTAATGAGGTAAACAGAGTTAACTGTGCATAACAAAATGGTGCCGGTCACGTTTCTCGCAATCTTACGATGAATGTAGCGCTGTTTCAAAATCCTTGGAGGTTGAACTTCAGCTCCACAAAGCGCTGTATTAGCGAAGTGCTGTAAAGTGAGGTATACCTGTATACTATTAAAATATTTACTGTAGGTGCAGATATTTTGCAATGCTTTTCCATGATGTGATAACAGGATACACACAAGTGATGTGAGAGGAGTCAGTGATGTTTTTATGTTTTATTCTTGCAGCGTGTGAATAACTCACTGACAGTGAGTGACATGACCAGGGACAAGATGACAACAGAGAGGATACTGACTCACACCCTGCAGATCATGTACCTGCTGACAGGGGAGGTGATGGAATATGTCATAATAACATCTGCATGTCCCTGTCACTGGCTGTATTTGTTTATTTACACATATTAACATCTTTTCAAATGATTAGAATATGCTGATTGCAGCCTGACATGTCCTCGCTCATTCTGTACATGGGGTATATAACCTTTTCATACTAAGGACCAAATATATGTATCTTTGTGTATATACTTTAAAAAGCAAGGGTAATCTGAAAAAAAAAAACATCCAAAAATATATTATTATATTATATTAGGCAAAAAATATTAAAATATTTATGTAAAGTTTTTAGCATTTCTTATCACTGAGGATGCCCACAAAGCTGGCACATTTCAAAAAAATTTGTTTATGCAAAAAAAAAGTTACAACCACCTAAAAAAATACTGTTAGGGGGTATAGTGGTTGTGGGGAATTACTGTAATGGGACCTGGCAATTTAGAGGTTAAATGCTATGAGGGTGTGTCAGTTTATGTGTTTATTGCAGAGGGGTTATGGAGCCTATAATGCCAGTGGAACTGCTTGCAGTAACAGTTTACAGCTTTTAAAAAGCAATATTAAAAATGTATCAGTCTAGGCATTGTGCACGTGATATTCAGCTGGGAATATCATGGTAATTTTTTCCAGCACACTATTTAGCGCATCTCATTATAAGCATGTGATGCACTAACTAAGTTGCCCACGACAAACAAGTCTTTCAGAAATATTTTAACCGGTGAATTCTAATACCAAATTGAAAAATACTAAAACGCTGACCAAAGTCTCTCTTGACTTGTAATCTAGATTGTAATAGTTTGTTCTGGTTAGTGGTGGCAAATATTTGTCTCTAAAGGTCACATTCCAGCCTTTGGTCTTTGGTTAAAATTTTCTCTATAGAATTTCACCATTACAGGAAAAATCCACCCCCCCCTATTGCAGCAGCATTCACCAACTGATTATAGAGGTGTGCACTGCTGGGGAATGTGACATTATACTAGTGCCAGGGCTCAGTAACTCTTTTTATTTACCTGTCTGGCCCTTTGAGTATTTTCCTAACTTTTTTCTGTGTCTCTGTATGTATCCTTGCTCTGTCAGTAAAAGTGTGTGACAGAACCAGTCCCTGTGTCAGTGCTGAATGAGTTGTGTGTATTTCAGGTGCCTATAAAGTGTGATGATGTTGCTGTGTATTTCTCTATGGAGGAGTGGGAGTATATAGAGGGACACAAGGAGCTTTACAAGGACGTCATGATGGAGACTCACCAAGCACTAAGGACTATGGAGATCCCAGGAAATGAGAGCTCAGGTAACGCTGTGTAGTAATAAATATCTCACTGAGGAAATGCACAAACACTACTGATGTGAATGATAGAGAGTAAATCTACAGTGAATCCGTCATGTGTGATCTAATGAGCTGTCTGATTATAAACAATTTTTATACTGAATAAATATTAAAACATTTTTTTCAAGGGTGTGAGAGGCAAAAAGTTTGTCAGGGATATTAATGCAATTACAGTATATATGAATATTTTTATATGCACACATTTATTTACAGTGATGATGATAAACTCTCCCTTTATAAAAACAGATCTGGAATGTTAGTGATATTTTAGATGGCATTTAAAGGGACATTATACACTCATTTTTTCTTTGCATAAATGTTTTGTAGATGATCTATTTATATAGCCCATAAAGGTTTTTTGTTTTTTTTTTAAAATGTATAGTTTTGCTTATTTTTAAAGAACATTGCTCTGATTTTCAGACTCCTAACCAAGCCCCAAAGTTTTATGTGAATACTGTCAGCTACCTTCTCCAGCTTGCTCCTGCTTGTGTAAACTGTCTTTTCATATGCAAAAGAAGGGGGGGGGGGGGAGTGTCTTATTTCCCACTTTCAGTGGGCTTTCCAGCTACCTTTTCAACGGAGCTAAACTGAGAGCTTCTAAGTAAGTTTTTAAACCGTTTTATACTGGATTTTTATATCAGTATCTGTGCATCTTATTCTTTATAGTAGTGTCTATTGCATGCAGTTATATGAAAATGAGTGTATACTGTCCCTTTAAGTAATCAGTTGTAATGAAGATGCACAATAACACTTTTTAATATAGATATAAAATTCAAATGCTCCGCTACCCACTTCAAAAGTCAATTTTTTTCTGTGAGCTAACAGTTTGTATTGTTGTCCAATTAGTGCTCTCCCCATATGTAACTTTTGTTGTAGCTAGAATACTGATTGGACTACCATTGAAACCGCTAGCTCACAGAAAATGTAATGTTAAACTGGCTGGCGGAGCGCGAGGTATTTGAACTTCATATCTATATTAAAAACCCTATGAGTGCTAAGCACTTTCCCACCTGGGTGCTAAGGTGATTTAAGGTTTTTGCATGGTGACGTAATCACATCATTGCGCGTGACTTCACCGCACAAAACCTGAAGCCCCGGTGATGCCTGTCACTATGCAGGCCCGATCGTCGGAGTAGGAGCGGGTAGGAGCCCTCAGATCTCCCTTAAGGTGGGAGAGTGCTAGCGACGGCTCTGAGCCGCCGTTAGCACCAGAGTGGGACACTCTGCGACGGCTCAGAGCCGTTGTTAGCACTCAAGGGGTTAAAAAGTAAGTTATAGCGCATCTTCATTACAACTGATGAATTAAACTCCATTTAAAACATCACTAACATTCAGCATCTGATTTTTTAAAGGGGAGACTTTACTATCACTTTAGCCCCTTAAGGACCAAGGACGTACAGGGTACGTCCTAGAAAAACTGTCACTTAATGACCAAGGATGTACCCTGTACTTCCTCAGGGTTTTAAAGCGCTGGAAGTGATCATGATCGCTTCCAGGCGCTTTTAGGGTATTGTATTGATGCCTCGATATTGAGGCATCCTGCAATACCCTTTTTTTAAGCGTGCGTGCGACCACTAAGCAAGAAGTCCTAGGAGACAGCGGGGGAATAATGTTGGGAAAGAGATCGAGGAGGGTATTGAGGGGGGACAGCTACACTACATAAAAATTTGGGATTTCTAAAAAAAAAAAGTCAACGTTTATTGCAAAGTGGGACAGCTGCCAGTACCCAAAATGGTGGCAAATAGTTAGAGGGGGGAGGGTTAGAGAGCTGTTTGGGGGGGGGGGGCTCAGGGAGGTTGGGTGGTATATTAGAGCAATTTCTATTCACATGTCATTGACTAGCAACATAATAGGTAACTGAATCCTATTATAAAATATATATTTCAATACTTGCACATTACTAATTAGTAACTAGACAGTTACTCATTATTTCTTGATTTTCACTTTTATTCACTCTTATCCTCTAAGTATTTGTACCATAACTTTTGATTTTTAATATTACTAATCTTTTTTAATACTTATTATCACAATTATAATATTCACCCTTGAGTGTAATCTATAAGTAGCAATCTTTGACATAGATTATCATGATCTTCTGGCTCTATATATAACCAGGCATTTGGCCCCTTATGATTAATGATTCTATAGTAAAACACTTTACATCATTTTTGTAGTTCAGAAGTGTACCTTCTTTTTCATCAGTAAAGATTGTCTGCAAGTCCGCAACATTTAATATTGCAAATAGAATTCAATCAATAATCAAACTACTTTATGAGGTCAGTTCATTGTAAAAAATTACAGTTAATAACGATAAAGAGAATATATATCTCTATTTAGGAGTATCTTACAATGTTGACTTTTCATTTGGTAAAAATATGTAAACAGCATTGATCAGCATCAATGTATATGACAGAATATCTTTTTGAATATTCACTATATTTGTTGCGAACAATTTATCTCTTTGTTTGTAAAAATTCCACTCATATGTTGTATATAGACCATAACTTCATAGCATATTCCAACTTTGTTAAAAGCACCCTATTTAGGAATTTTCAGATATTTCTGAATATGCATACAATTGTATATATTATTTTCATCACATGCATCAGTAGTGCTATTCAGGCACTTCTTTGCATTATGTTGTCTTTTTCTCTTTATCATACAATTGTTCTCATTATTTTCCATAATCTACTGATATGTCGTATCTATATTAAAAAAACCTTTACGTCCAGGGTTTAAATATGATCAATGATATTTTTGTATTATAATGCACAAATAGTGCTTATACGGCACTTTCACGTACCAGGGTTTTTTTCAAGTTTTTCAACTACGATCGTTCTTATTATCTCTTGTATTTTACCCAAACTTGTATTTATGCTTACAATAACTCCTAAGTTCCGAGTTTCAATATGATCAATTATATCTTTGTAAGCGAATGTAACACACGATCCGAATCTTTTGTTTACACTACTCTGTGATCGTCCAATCGTCACAGAGCAGTTCTCACACACCCCCAGTATACTAACTGTGACTGGTTCTACCGCTGCTGGAAACACGCCCTATGACTCACGCCCTCCGGTTGCGCTGTAAGATAATCCACGTCAGAGTTAACCGGTTTGACTGACAGATCCTTGAACCAATCGGATACCTGTTTTCTATAATGGGCAACCTATGATGTTAGGAAGGTGGGCTCAATAGGCACATAAATCACGCCGGGTAGCGGCGGCCCGCACCCCCTCTGAGGAAGCGTTCTGTGAAACGCGCATCAGGGGTCCAGCAGGAGCAGCTTTGTCTCTCCTGTCTGCCATTTTTAACTTGCTTACCCTTGTCTTAAAACTAGAAATTTTCTGCTAATAGCTGGTCAATCATGGTGCCTACTTTAGACTAACAGTTAAAAGTTAATCAGCCCTCGGATTGTAAGGGCTTAGCTTACTCTTTATATAATTTTAAGTATGCCCATATTGATCTATATATCTATATACAACAAAACAAATATGCATGACTGGGTTTAAGTGTTTTTAATTTTCTAACCGCTACTACTGTGTGAATGTTGGTTCCTAGTTGCTTTAATAAAGATTTCAAGGTATGAATGTTATGGAACTTTTTAAAACATATAATGTAATATTTATCTGAATCCATTATTTGGTGTTCATATGATATATAATCTGTGGCAATCTCTGCTGTGAATTCTATTGTATTCTTTATACAATTAGTTTTTCTAGTTGTTTGGTATATGGGGAGCCTACACTGCAGAAAATATATTTAAAAAAAAAATTATACTGGCAGACTTTCTGCCAGTATACCAGTAGTACTAAAGATGGTGGTGACAATAGTGAGGTGGGGGAGGGAAGAGAGCTGTTTGAGAGGGATCAGGGGGTGGGATGTGTCGGGTGGAGACTGATCTCTACACTAAAGCTCAAATTAACCCTTCAAGCTCCCTACAAGCTGCTTAATTAACCCCTTCACTGCTGGGCATAATACAAATGTGGTGCGCAGCGGCATTTAGTTGCCTTTTAATTACCAAAAAGTAATGCCAAAGCCATAAATGTCTGCTATTTCTGAACAAAGTGGATACCAGAGAAGCATTTACAACCATTTGTGCCATAATTGCACAAGCTGTTTGTAAATAATTTTAGTGAGAAACCTAAAAATTGTGAAAATGTTAGTACAAAAAGTTAACGATTTTTTTATTTGATCGCATTTGGCGGTGAAATAGTGGCATGAAATATACCAAAATGGACCTAGATTAATACTTTGGGTTGTCTACTAAAAAAAATATATACATGTAAAGGGTTATTCAGAGATTCCTGACAGATATCAGTGTTACAATGTAGCTTATGCAAATAAAAAAAAAATGGTTTGTAAATAACAAAATGTACTTATTGCTCTATAACTTGCAAAAAAAAAAGCAAAGAACATGTAAAGATTGGGTATTTCTAAATTGAGGACAAAATTTAGAAACTATTTAGCAGGGATAGGCAAGTTGTCCGTGCGCGGGCCCTGGTGTCCGTGACTGGCCCTTGCAGTGTCCACCACACAGTTTATGGTGCGGAGGGGTAGGACAGATGAATGTTGGTCCTGACTCTTCGGCTTGACGTACGCAGCGCCACATTTAGCAGGATTGGGCCCGTGCCCGTGGGATGCCACTCAGTAGCGAAAAAGTGAGTGAAAGAGATGGAAGTAGCAAGCTGCCTGCAGTGCAGCCTGTGTCAATCACCCATGAGTCATGACCCGCCCTCATTCCTTGATCTGTGCGGCAGCGTTGGTGCTGGTGTCTGTGTGTAGAAGACCGCTGTCTACTCTGAAAAACCTTACCTAGCCAAGTAAGTAACCAACCATGATGATTATTCTATTAATATAAAGGTGGGTGGTTTTGGTCACGAGATGCAGAGCCCACCAGCAGCCTCTTTAAACTTGCTGCTCTGTCTCCAATTATTCTCAGACAGTATCATGTGTACTATCAGCAGGAGCCTCCAGGATTCTATTTAAACAGGGGTTCCAGACTCCCCCCAATCCTGTGTCCCAGGAGCAGGAGCCTCCTGGAGACACATGATACTATCTGAGAAGGATTGGAGTCAAAGCAGCCAATCGTAAGAGCCTGCTGTTCTCTTTGCACTGGAACCCCCAGTGAATATGTTAACAGCCAGGGGGTCTGCATGCTGAGACCACCCAGGGGAGAGTGAAGGGTTAAAACAGGCTCTCTGTAGAGAATATATCTAGGAGAGGTTTTAACAATTCTGTCCTGCTTGTACTCAGGTGGAATCCAGTCCTGCTTCACCACAGATACATATTTTATTTCTGGGTGCTGATGAGAGTACATGAAAAGTGCTGCCCATGCTATATGGAGCATTGCTATGCTGCAGGGGGGATATCCAGTGAGAGAGGGATTATAAATAAACTGCCCTGACTAGTTAATTGGTGTCTGTAATGCCGCTCTCCTGACTTATAGAAACATAGAATGTGTCAGCAGATAGGAACCCTTCGGCCCATCTAGTCTGCCCAAATTTCTGAATACTATCATTAGTTCCTGGCCTTATATTATATCTAGCATAGCCTTATGCCTATCCCATGCATGTTTAAACTCCTTCACTGTCTCTACCACATCTGCTGGGTGGCTGTTTCACCATCCACTACCCTCTCGGTAAAGTGAGTGTTTTTTATGTTTCTAATTTGAAATGTACCTTGGTGTCCTTCACTAAGGTCTGTACTTTTGAAAATATTCGCCACAGCCCTAGTCTGTGCATATCCCTGCTATTTAGCATGGGTGTTTTTTGGTGGTTGTAGATGTGTAACAGATTTTGGGGGTCAAAGTTAGAAAAATGTGTTTTTCTTCAATTTTTTTCTAGTAATTTATAAGATATGATGAAAATAATGGTATCTTTAGAAAGTCCATTTAATGTACAGTAAATGAGTAAGAGGAAAGTTACAGCTAAACACAAACACTGCAGAAATGTAAAATTAGCCCTAGTCCCAAACGGTAAGAAAATTGTCACTAAGCGGTTAAAGGGACACTAAACCCAATTTTTTTTTCTTTCATGAATTAGATTGAGAATACAATTTTAAACAACATTCAAATTTACTTCTATTATCTAATTTGCTTCATTCTTTAGATATCCTTTTTTTTTAAGAAATAGTGATTTACATGGGTGAGCCAATCACACAAGGCATCTATGTGCAGCCACCAATCAACAGCTAATATGCCTCTCTAGATATGCTTTACAGCAAAGGATAACAAGAGAATGAAGCAAATTAGATAATAGAAGTAAATTAGACAGTTGTTTTTTTAAAGGGACATAAAACCCCAAAAAATAATTTCATGATTCAGATAGAGAATACAATTTTTTTTTTCCTTTTTATTATTAATTTTCAACATAATACATTAAATCAAAATTATTTTCAACATACAGTACATCATTTAACCATAAACATTATTGTATCCACAATTGTTGATATTATTAATTCCACTAAAACTACAATCTCTAGATCTAGTACAGAAAAAAGAAAAGAAGAAAAAACATCTGCCTGTAGGGATTGAAAATTAAAAAATTAATACTTTTAGAGAGCCAAAAACATAATCCATCCCCATACTTAGGCATCATATTAGAGATTCCAGGGTTAATTGCCACTTACCAACCAGTAGCCAACCCACACTCCATTTATATTTATAATCAATTAGCCTAATTGGTTACGACTTTAATTTATATATTATGCCTGTATTAGTGGATTAAATCCTTCACTAGCCTACCTCCTAATTTCCTTCCACTTTCCTTTTTTCCTCCCTCTTCTCCCTCTTCCCACCATCACAGTTGAATCAATTGGCTATTATCCATTTCTCATGAAGCATAAAAAAAAAAAAAAAAAAGGGGAGACCCCCCGAGAGGAGAGCAAGGGATAGAGAAAAGGGCGGGAGTAAGGATCGCTTCTCTTCCCTACTTTAATTACCATATCCCCAAAAGTACTAGTTCTGAATTCTGGAAAGGGAGAATTATCTGATCAATTTCTGGAGCTGGAAGTGCTTTAATAAATGCTGCCCACTTGTTGAAAAATAATCTAATGTCAGCATCCTTATCAATATTGGTATCTCGCTGTTCTAAAATACATTGTTTCTTAAGGAAATTTTTAATCTCCATTATTGTTGGTAACTCTCTTAATTTCCATTTTTTAAATATCAAATATCTGGCTGATAGAATAACTGAAATAACTAATTTTTCATTAGGCTGAGGAGCTTCCTGATTCTTTAAACAAAATACCGCCTGTGTCAGTGACAGATCCAGAGGGGAGATCTTAAGTGATGTCTTCATCCAGAATTCTATTCTGCGCCAGAGCTGCCCAATCAAAGGGCAGTACCACATCATATGAATCAAGTCTGCAGCTATCAGAGAGCATTTGGGACATTTATTAAAATTCAAATTCCGGAGTTTATATCCTTTTTCAGGGGTATAATAGTACTTATGTAGGAGTTTGAGATGCGCCTCTCTCCATGTAGCTGAAATCGTAGCTTGAGACACTTTATGTATAGAGGATTGTATAAATTTGCTATCAACATTGTCCTGTGGTAACATTATATTCCAGTCGTTGGCCACTTTTTCAAGAACATGTGTCCCTTTGCTCGTTCCCAGCAGTTGATAGCATGGGGAGGTGGACATTAACCCTTTTTTCACTAGGGAAAGCCAGCCCTCTAAGTTGCCTAGATCCCAGCACCACTTAGCTGTCCTCATTAAATCAATAATATAGTGTCTTATCTGCAAATACGCAAAGAACTCTTTATTAGAAAGATTTAACTCATTTTTGAGCTCTTCAAAAGGTTTTATACATTTTTTCTTTTGGTCCACAAAATATACAATCTTGTCTAGACCTGATGAATGCCAGTCTCTAAAAACCCGTGAATCCAGGCCCGCCTGGAATTTTGGGTTGCCTCTTAGAGGCAGATATTGTGAAACCTGACAGTTTATTCCTAGTAGTTTTCCTATCTTCCACCAGGCCTTTAGTGGGTTAGATAACATTTTTAATTCTCTAATGCTAATTGGCCATTCTTTTGGCTCACAATGAATCAAAGCCCTTGGTAAATATGGGTCACAAATTTTTTCTTCAAGTTCATTGTTCACCACATAGTCCTTAAGAAAGATCCAGTCAGCTACTGTTCGTGCTAGAGAAGCGAGATTGTACAATCTCACATCTGGCAAAGCAAAACCTCCATAGGTTTTTGAAGAAGATAATTTACTCAATGAGATCCTAGGTTTTCTGCTCTGCCAGATAAATTTTCGAAGCATGCTATTTATTACCCGAACATCTCTCTCTAGAAGCATTATTGCTGTATTCTGTAAAACATATAACAATTTAGGGAAGAGAACCATTTTAAACAGCGCTATTCTTCCAGATATAGAGAGTGGTAGATTTTCCCATGTTCTGAGTTTTTCTTTAAAATTTAATAAAACTGGAGGGATGTTAAGGCTATACAAGTCTTTTGGGTTACTTGGGATATTAATACCAAGATATTTAAATGAGTTTTTGACCACACGAAAAGGAATATTTCTCAGGGAGTTATTGTTTCTTCTTAGCCATTGTAATTCTGATTTTGTGGTATTTATTCTATAACCTGAAAATGAGCTAAATTGATCAATGATTCGTAATAGCTTAGGTATATTAGATTTAGTATCTGATAGATAGATATGTATGTCATCGGCGTAGAGGGCTAGTTTTAGTTCATAGTTACCTATTTTGATACCTTCTAGATGTTGTCTAATCATGGTTGCTAATGGTTCGATGCAGAGGTTAAAGAGGAGGGGGGAGAGGGGACAGCCCTGGCGGGTTCCCCTGCCCAAAGTGACTTGCGCAGAAAGAATATTATTAACAATTATTTTTGTATGAGGTTTGTCATATAAATTTTTAATAAAGTTAAGAAAACATCCTCTGAAACCAAACTTTTCCAGAGAAAGGAAGAGGTGGTCATGTTGAACTGAGTCAAATGCCTTCTCTGCATCGAATGAGATTACCGCTAGGTCAGGTATCAGTCCCCTCTCCCCCCCCCCCCCTCCGCCACCCCTGCTCTAAAAAAGAATTCTGATACCACCAGGACCTCTCTGATTTTAGCTGAAGAGTTACGGGCATTTAGGAATCCAGCTTGATCCTTATGAATAATGTTAACTAATATTTTTTGCAATCTTTGGGCAAGAATAGAAGTAAAAGTCTTATAATCAGAATTTAATAAGGCAATAGGCCTAAATGACTCCTTCTGGGATGGATCCTTCCCTCCCTTAAGAATTAAAGTTGTGTAGGAGGCTGAAAAAGATTTTGCTACTGTCCCTCCCTCAATATACATGATTCAGATAGAGAATACAATTTTAAACAACTTTCTAATTCTATTATTTGATTTGTTTTATTCTCTTGGCATCAATTGTTGAAGGAGCAGCAATGCACTACTGGTTTCTAACTAAACACATGGGTGAGCCAGTGACAATCGATATATATATATATATATATATATATATATATATATATGCAGCGACCAATCAGCAGCTAGATCCTAGATTATATGCTGCTCATGACTTTTGATAGATAAACCTTTTAGCAAAGAATAACAAGAGAATGAAGCAAATTAAATAATAGAAGTAAATTGGAAAGTTGTTTAAAATCGTATTCTCTATCTGAATCATGAAAGAAAATGTTTGTGTTTCAAGTCCCTTTAATTGCATGCGCTTTCTAAATCATGAAATAAAAAAAATGTTTCCTGTCCTTTTAAGCAACAGACTAGAAGGAAATGCATGTCACATTCTTAGGTTGTTATGCGCATTGGCTGAATGTAAATGTTAAAGGGACAGTCTACACCAGAATTTTTATTGTTTTAAAAGATAGATAATCCCTTTATTACCCATTCCCCAGTTTTGCATAACCAACACAGTTATATTAATATACTTTTAACCTCTGTGATTATCTTGTATCTAAGCCTCTGCAAACGGCCCCTTTATTTCAGTTCTTTTGACAGACTTGCAGTTTAGCCAATCAGTGCCTGCTCCCAGATAACTTCACGTGCACGAGCACAGTGTTATCTATATGAAATACATGAACTAACACCCTCTAGTGGTGAAAAACTGTTAAAATGCATTCTGAAAAGAGGTGGCCTTCAAGGTCTAAGAAATTAGCATATGAACCTCCTAGGTTAAGCTTTAAACTAAGAATACCAAGAGAACAAAGCAAAATTGGTGATAAAAGTAAATTGGAAAATTGTATAAAATGACATGCTCTATCTGAATCATGAAAGTTTATTTTGGCCTAGACTGTACCTTTTAAATGTAGGTTTATCAAGCAACAGATCATCTTTAACCCTTTGAGTGCTAAGCACTTTCCCACCTGGGTGCTAAGATTTTTTTTTTTCAGAACCCCAAGACTTACACTGTTGGAAAGTCTAGGCGATTACCTTTCCGACAGTGGGTCTTGGGGGTCTGTAGCTGCTTAGATGCCTGAGATACAGGCTTCTAAGCAGCATGCCCCCTGCTCCTATACTTAACATTGTTAAGTATAAATAAAGTTGCACAGTGACGTCACCGTGGATGGGAACCCTCAGATCTCCCTCAAGGTGGGAGAGTGCTAATGATGGCTCTGAGCCGTCATTAGCACCAGAATGGGAAACTCTGTGACGGTTCAGGGCCGTCATTAGCACTCAAAGGGTTAAAAAAAAAATCAAATAGAATACATTGTACAAAAATAAACTAAATGTATTCTCTATTGGAACTAACAGGTCACAGTGATGAAAATCTAGACACAGGAACACAAAGAGAACTTGTACAGTATATTCAGCCATCAGATGTCTCTACAAGTGAGTGATCTATTGTATAAGCTTCACACTTAAAAAAACAACCTCTGATTCTGATATTATTTCACCCTATAAAAATAATGAGCCTCAGTACAGACAGGTTTAAATTATAAAAACTATTTGGTTCATAAACATACTTTGTCTTCCCTTCTCTCTCACCCTCTGCTGCATGCAAATACTACACACACACACACGCTCTCTCTTCTCTCTCACCCTCTGCTTCATGTGAATAGTACACACACATGCCCTCTCTTCTCTCTCACCCTCTGCTTTAGGTGCTGTCGGAATACTATTCTGTATTGTCTCCTAACATGGGGCTGTGGGACTACTAGTGATGGATTGTCCCCATGTCATGTATAGGATCTGTTTAAATACTAGTGATATATGTCTTGATCAAGTATAGGGGCTTTTTGTATTCTAGTGCTGGATTGTCTATATGTCAGGTGTAGGGGCTTTTGGTTCAATAGTTCTGTATTGTTCCCATGTCAGTTACAGAGGCTGTTGGAATACAAGTGCTGTATTGCCTCCATATCAGGTATAGGGGCTGTTGATATACTAGTGCTGTATTGTGGCTACAAAATATAACAGAAGCAGCCGAGCTGTAAATATGTGACAATATAAGTACAGGTGAGTATACATGTGTGACATGGCTGTGGGAATCAGGCCACAGGTGAGTGTACGTATGTGACATGTAAGGGACGCAGGACATTTGTGACGTGTCTGAGGGAAACAGGGCACAGGTAAGTGTATGTGTGATGTGTCTCACTTTTAGTTCTACTACTCCCACCCAATAAAACACATAGATGAAAACTCACCTGTTATTTGTGGTGATTGTGATATAACTTATGTAGGGCTGAATTCTAAATATAATTATAGCCCTGAAAACTGCTTCAGCACAAGGGTATTAAATGGCTCAGCAGTTAAAGGGGTAGGAAAGTCAAAATTAAACTTGCATGATTCAGATAGAGCATACCATTTTAAGACACTTTTAATTTCACTTCCATTTTAAAATGTGCTTCGTTCATTTGGTATCCTTTGTTGAAAAGGAATACGCAAATATCCTACACTAGTGGAATTAGCTGCTGATTAGTGTTTGCACACATTTGTCTATTGTGATTGGCTAACTAGATGTGTTGATCTAGCTGCCAGCAGTGCAATGCTGTTCCTTCAGCAAAGGTTTAAAAAATAATGAAGCAAATTTGATAATAGACGTAAATTGGAAAGTTGTTTAAAAGTGTATGTTCTATCCAAATCATGAAAGAAAATAATTAAGATAATTAAATGGGCTAAAGTGAGATTTTAATAAGCAATGGAGAATGGATTTTATTTTCAAAATTCACAAAATCCTATAATACGCCTCACTTAGGAATTGGTTACAATTGGGGCTGTATTTGCAGCGAGTAAAATAACTGATACTAATTAACTCACTTTACTGCATGACGCCGGTTGTATTTACTGTTGTGCTGATGTCATTATATTGAATCTTTCTTACTGATGTGACTGCTAGTGATGTTGGCTCAGGTGTATTTACCTTAAATTACACAATATTTCACATTTTGTTTTATTAAACTATGTTTTAAAAAGAAACTACAGAAATTGTAAAGAGTTATTTATTTATTCTTTTTTTTTTTTTTTTCAGATGACAATTATGCTAAGATTTCATGTAACACGGAACAATCCGAAGAACAGTGGCAAATAAATATGCCAGAAGCTGCAAAGCTTGAACTATGTGACAATATAAGTACAGGTAGGTGTAAGTTTGTGACATGTCTGTGGGAAGCAGGAGATAGGTGAGTGTACATGTGTCACATGTCTGAGGAAAGCAGGGCACATGTGAGTATACGCCTCTTATATGTCTAAGAGAAGCAGAGCACAGGTGAGTGTATATGCGTGACACGTGAGAGGGATGCTGGGCACAGGTGAGTGTATATGTGTGACACGTGAGAGGGATGCTGGGCACAGGTGAGTGTATATGTGTGACACGTGAGAGGGATGCTGGGCACAGGTGAGTGTATATGCGTGACACGTGAGAGGGATGCTGAGCACAGGTGAGTGTATATGTGTGACACGTGAGAGGGATGCTGGGCACAGGTGAGTGTAACTGTGGCCTGTCTGTGAGAAACAAGGCACAGGTGAGTGTACGTGTGTGACATGTCTTTGAGAAGTAGGGCACATGTGAGTGTACGTGTGTAACATGTCTGAGGAAATCAGGGCAAATGTGAGTGTACGTGTGTGACAGTTGAGAGGGATGTAGGGCACATGTAAGTGTTTGTGTGTGACATGTCTATTCGAAACATACACAGATAGTGTATGTGTGCAACGTGTGAGGTTGCATGGCACAGTTGAGTGTATTCTTGTGAGATGTCTCTGTGGGAAACGGCACAGGTGAGTGTGTGTGACGGGTCTGTGGGAAACGGCACAGGTAAGTGTACATATTAGTAAACATGCACATCGCATGCAGGGCACAGGTGAGTGTACGTGTGTGATTTGAATGTTCACTAATATAGTTTATTTTAAACATTATATATTACTTTTTATATAAAATGATAATCTGGTCTTCATTACAAGTAAAAATATATGGCATAAATGCAACATTCTTAAAGGGACAGTCTAGTCCAAAAAAAACTTTCATGATTTAGATAGGGCATGTCATTTTAAACAATTTTCCATTCCAATTTACTTGTATCACCAATTTTTCTTTGTTCTCTTGGTATTCTTAGTTGAAAGCTTAACCTAGAAGGGTCATATGCTAATTTCTTAGACCTTGAAGGTCGCCTCTTAAGAATGCATTTTAACAGTTTTTCACCACTAGAGGGAGTTAGTTCATGTTTTTTATATAGATAACACTTTGCTCGTGCACGTGAAGTTACCTGGGAGCCATCACTGATTGGCTAAACTGCAAGTCTGTCAAAGAACTGAAATAAAGGGGCAGTCTGCAGAGGCTTAGATACAAGATAATCACAGAGGTAAAAAATATATAAATATAACTGTGTTGGTTATGCAAAACTAGGGAATGGGTAAAAAAAGGGATTATCTATCTTTTAAAACAATAACAATTTTGGTGTAGACTGTCCCTTTAAACAATAAAACTGAATCATTTATGTTGCATATTAAAGCGCTTTTAAACTTAACCTTCTTTCCTGTGATGTAAATGCTCTTAGCCTTTTTTAAGTTAACTCACAAACTGTGGTGGTTTGATGTTATTTTGGAGATCAAAACCAAAATAACATCTAGCGGGGAGCATCCTTGTTGCTCCCCGCTAGCTTTCACACAATGCATAGTCACAAACCAGGTTTCCAAGGCCGGCTTCAAAACATTTGCCCACCCACAAGTACCAGTCATAGTCACAGAGGTGCCTCCACCCCCCCCCCAAAAAAAAAGCCTCAGCTGCCAGAGAGAAGGCAGTGCAGCTGGGGTTGCTGCAGCCCGAGATTGTGGACCTGGGCAGACTGCCCAGCATTCCTGGAGTTCCCAGGTGGGGACTGTAATCTCCATTACCCCCATTGGAAAATCCTCCTTGTTGGGTGAGCTAAAACTTTCCACTTCAGTTGCTGCCAGTACCAAGGTTACCCCAAGACCTTTATCCAGCTCCCATTCCCTAGGGACTTGTATAGGGCACACATGAGGATCACATTTCAAAGTAGGTACATTCAGATTTTGGGACAACATTTCTGATTCACATATGTCTGGTAAGTTATTTATCGCCTGTTTTTCCTCCCAGTGATTATTTTTCACATTGTCCACAACAGTTCTTAACAGTACCTCAGGTTTTGTTGGGCTCTCCTTTAGCCCTCCCTTTGGGTAGGTGTTGTGTTCTGGCACACTGCAACCAGCCTAAATCATTAACCAGCAGCACATTAACAGGGACATCCTCAGAGATCCCTACCTCTTGCAAACTTTTCTCCTTACCCCCATCCAGGGGCACATATGCCGCAGGCATCGCAGGGCACTCCCCGTCAACTTCTTTATTATCCACAGTCTCTGCTGGGATAATATCCTCTGCAACGTCAGGGCACACTAAGCGATATCCAGCCTCAGTGTCCTGACTGTCTCCCTCTCTGACACTGCTGACGACCTGCCGACCCACCCACAACCAAATCCATTGTAGGTTTCCCAGCTGTATTCCCACCTCAGGCTGCATGCTGAGGCTGCTCGTTGGTGGGGTAGGCAAAACTCGAGTGCCCAAACTTGTGGCACCAACTGCATGGACGGGTATCCCCCTGGCCCAAGGCAACGTCTGCCCCCTGTGGGAACTCCTCCCGGGTGGGTAAAGGGTAGAGATCATGCCCAGCTACTGTGGAGAGAGACCGCCTGTCTCTTCTCCCAGGAGGGAGATCTGCGGCTGGGGAGGGAGGTCAGCTACCTCCGCTCCATAGGAAATGGTGCTGCCACTGGGGAGGGAGACCAACTGTCTCCTCTCCCGGAAAGGGGTTCTGTTGGTGGGGAGAGAGGTTGGTTGTCTCCTCTCCCTGGTTCTGCCGCTGGGGAGAGAGACCGCGGCTGTCTCCTCCCCCGGGAAGGGGTTCTATTGGTGGGGAGAGAGGTCGGTGACCTCCGCTCCTTGGGGAGGGCTCTGCCACTGGGGAGAGAGACCGGCTGTCTCCTCTCCCATGAAGGGGTTCTGTTGCTGGAGAGGGAGGATGACTACCTCCGCTCCCTGAGGATGGCTCTGCCGCTGGGAAGAAACCAGCTGGCTCCTCTCCCTGGACCTGGCTCTGCCACTGGGGAGAGAAGAGATCGACTGTCTCCTCTCCCGGGAAGGGTTTCTGTTGGTGGGGAGAGAGGTTGTCGACCTCCGCTCCCTGGAAGTGGATCTCCCGCTTAGGGGATGAGATTATTTCTCCATCCCTTGTCTCCTCGACCAGCTGCCAAGTAGATTCATCTCTCCATCCCATCTCGACCTGTGCAGAAACAGGTTCGGATGTGGGGCAGAAGTCAGCGACTCTCTGCCTGTTGCTAGCGCTTCCGCTGGGGTGGCTCCCTTGTCCAGGATCATAAGCTTGGGGCCAGACTGCTGATCGGGATCTAGCAGCTCTTGTTTGCTTATTCCTTGTTGCCACTCCTCAGAGGCCCACCTCCATAAATCCCAGACTGCTGCACCACAGCTCCGTGCAGAATCTGTGGCATGTTGCTGATCGAGGTCTAGCAGCCTCTTGTATTCCTTTTCCAGTGCCTATTCCTGGAAAATAAGTGATACCAGATTGGCTACCAGCCAGGATACCCCAAGAGATCCAGCAGCTTTTCTCGGGAAATGCTAATTTCCTCCACTCTCATTTTCATCAAGCTCCCAAATTCTGGGTCCTCTGTCATCTTTTTCAATAGTAATCGAGGCTAACCGAAGCCAAAGCCCTCTGTGGGGGTGCCATCCTCCAGCCATGGCCAGGCTTGCATAGCGTGCCATCTGAGGACCCGGTAGCCGTCCTCCACCCACATCTCTGCCAGGACTAGTCTATCTAGATCAGATAGCAATTCATCCCTGGGCTGCATGCCCAGGAAAGGCACTTGCAAGTCCCGCTGGACCCAGTACCTCTTATCATCCGTGAGGAGGACCTTTCCATTACAGTCCTGTTCTTGTTGAAGCCTCTCCCTCCATAGTTGCTGGCGGACAATACTCCTCCATTTCAGCTGGTCCTGTTCAGGACCATCCAGCTGAGCCAGCGCCTCCTGTACTCTCCTTAGGAACTCGGCTTCCATAGTTACCGGCTACTGTGGCACTTCTACTCTGTCAGCAGGAACCATTTGGAAGAAGCAGATCCCACCGCTGCCAGCCAATGCGACGGAACCCGGCTACCCCGAGTGGGTAGCTCAGCCAAAAGGGTCCTTCTTCCTCCTTGGCGAATGCAGCTGTGTAGCCACCAAGTGATTGTAGCCCACCTCTGACGGATACCGGCTACCTGACTGGGTAGCTCCGCCAGATGGATCCTTCCTATACCTGGAACAGGCCGCTATGTAGTGAAGAAAGTGATTATAGCAGAGCCCACCCAAATAACTAGACAGATTAGCATTCGAGTGAAACAAGAAGTACTGATTTTATTAGGAAACACACACTCCTTTTATACACAAACAAAGGGTCTTATCTTACTCCCAAATCTCCCACCATTCCCGCCCCTCCAGACATGCTGGCACCTGCCATAGCAGCCACAGTCCCACAGAGTCCCAGGAAACAGAGGTGGTGATTTTGGTTGATCCCAGGGGAGCGGCGGCACTTTCAGGGTGTCATTTGAAAGCTCTCAGTCCCCAGATGCCAAAGTCCAAAAATCGCTGTGGTTCGTTACTGGGGACCGGAGTTACAGCCCGGTAAATATAGAGGGGTAGGGGTGTCCAAAACCTCCAGTTCCCAAAGGGGCTCCCCTCCGGGAATTCCCCCACCTCTTGTCCTCCCTAGGGGCTACCAATCCCCAAAAGAACGGAGCTCTGGGGCAGAGGGCCACTGGAGCGATCAGGGGTAAAGTTAGCAGGTTTCCGGCGTGATGCAGCCGACTGGGAGTTCCAGGAGCCCGGCCAGCCAGAGAGGGGTTAGGCGGGTATCCGGTGTGGCTGGCAGTTCCAGGAGCCCGTTCAGCCTAGAAGGGTTTTCCCAGTCAAAGATAAGCTCTTTTCTGACCAAGTACACACAGCAAAAACATATAGCAGGAGTCAGTGAGATACTGTAAACCATGAAATGGCCAAATCCAAAGTAAAAATTAGTTAGTCAGGTAGTAGGGGGGTAGTCTTAGTGGTCTGGTATCCGTGACATATACTACATCACCTAGGGCCATTTTCTTTGTTTTTATTGTGCTAGAGTCATCCTTGTTTTAACCACAAGCGAACAAGCAGCAGTTACAATTATTTCAACCAATAAACTTATCTTTATATTACTAAAAGTCTCTGACTAGATACATTAGGTAGAAAAACAACATTAATTTATATTTAGTTTGGTCTTTGACTAAGTGTGAATTCTCAGAAATGGTCGCTAATATCCAGTAAACTACCCTTAAGCCTTAGCATGGAAGCTGGGAAAAGGTCTAGTTGTCAAAGTGTCTACTACAAGTGTAGGGGACTGACTAAATCAGAGCAGTTTTATGTTCTCATTATAAAATAATTATTTAATTACTAACATTACTCCCATTGTGTTTCTTATTGACAGGTGAATTCACAAACTGCAATAATCCTAGTCATAATCAGAGTGCAGATGCTTCTTTACATCTTCTTCAAAATCAAAGAAGCTACGTGGGAAATTTATGTTCTGAATGTGGGAAATGTTTTCTTAAGAAATCCCATCTTCTTAAACATCTAAAAATTCATACAGGAGAAAAGCCATTTTCCTGTCCTATATGTGGGAAATGTTTTAAATGTAAAAGCATTCTTCTTGCTCATCAGAAAATTCATACAGGAGAAAAAGAATTTTCATGTTCTGATTGTGGGAAATGTTTTACTCAGAAATCAAATCTTATTCGTCATCAGAAAATTCATACAGAGGAGAAAGGATTTTCATGTTCTGACTGTGGACATTTTTTTACTCTTAAACGAACTCTTATTAGGCATCAGAAAATTCATAAAGGGGAGAACGGATTTTCATGTTCTGACTGTGGGAAATTTTTTACTCAAAAATCAAATCTTATTACACATCAGAAAATTCATACAGGGGAGAGAATATTTTCATGTGCTGACTGTGGAAAATGTTTTACTCTGAAGTCAAATCTCATTATGCATCAGAAAATTCATACAGGGGAGAAAGGATTTTCATGTTCTGACTGTGGGAAATGTTTTACTCAGAAATCAAATCTTCTTATGCATCAGAAAATTCATACAGGGGAGAAAGCATTTTCATGTTTTGACTGTGGAAAATGTTTTACTCGAAAATCAAATCTTATTATGCATCAGAAAATTCATACAGGAGAAAAAGCATTTTCATGTTCTGATTGTGGAAAATGTTTTACTCGGAAATTAACTCTTCTTATGCATCAAAAAATTCATACAGGGGAGAAAAGATTTCCATGTTCTGACTGTGGAAAATGTTTTACTCATGAATCAGATCTTATTAGGCATCGGAAAACTCATATTAAAATAAATCAGAGTTTAACCTCCTAAGTGCAGAGGGTGATATGGTAGTTGTCACCCGCACAATACCAAGTGCTGATGATGACTGCATGTTAACCCTGGGGCCTGCAGTTTTGGAGCTGTTTGGGGTCCCTTCTGCACCTCAAGCATTTATAAGGTTACCCCAGGGTGTATTTGACTGATTTAAATCATGGTTTTCATTTTTAGAATAAGTTTTCAGATTATTTTTTTATAGTTATACCAGGCTATTACTAAATTGGTTATATATCATTAGATATGCATAGATAGATCATTAAAATAATTGAAATTATTTGGAGGTGAACTATCTCCAGTTTAATTGGTTGATCATACATATTTGATCAACTTTTCACCTGTACTTTATTGGAAGGAGGAACATTATTACATTAATAATAACAATAACAATAGTTTTATTTTACTAAATCAATAACATTATTTTTTATTTTTAATGCTTGTCCCTCCCTCCTCACACTTAGGACCTTGTGCAGATCTATTCCACTCCAAACAATCTTCTATTCAGTAAACTTCTTGAAACTTGTATGGTTTGGTTCTGTGTACATAGATTTGCAGGGGAATAATGGCATTAAAGGAAAGTAAAATCAGAATTAAAGTTTCATGATTCAGAAAGAACATGCAATTTTTAACAATTTTCTAATGGACTTCACTTATCTAATTTGCTTTGTTCTTTAAATATCCATTGTTGAAAAGCCTGCATAGTTAGGCTCACTCAAATGCAATGCTCTTCTGTGAGCTAGCTGCTTGTCACTGTCTCAGCCAATGTAGTTAGATAGGCCCCAGTAGAGTAGTGCTCTCCTTCAACAAAGGATTCCAAGAGAATTAAGCAAATCTTAAAATGTTAGTCTCTATTTGAAACACAAAAGTTATATTTTATGATTATGTCCCTTTAAGGTCTATTTAGCAACTCTGTATGTTAATTTTATAAAATTTTGCTGTGCATGTTATTTCTGCAGACACAAATTCACAGCTTTGAGAACTGCAAAATGAATCATATGTGATAACATCTTCAAGATTGAAAAATGGTCCAAAATAATCTGACCGAAACCTTTTGGAGAGCAGGACATTGTGAATTGATTAATTGAATTAGTTAACAAAAAAACATTAAAGCAATGAATAAGCACATCTTGCTATATGATTAAAAACTAATATATATTTCAGAATGAATAATCTTTGGATTATAATGTATCGTAAATTGCAACTATCTTTAGATAGATTTTTCCTCAGAAAGCATTTAAAAAAAATAATCCTATTTAAATTTATATCAATTCTGTGTGACCCAGTGTATTTGCCATCAGGGGGAGGGGGGGGGGTCCAGGGTCCATATGTAGGTTTGAATAGCCAAGTAATCACCTCCATGTTATTTTTAATTTCTGCTTATTTTAGAAATGTTGCCTAATACAACTATAGATCCACAACCGTTTTGACTATAGAGTTGAGAAAAAAATATCTCACTGTATTGAAATCCACCAGATAGATAGCAGGAACATTAGGAGTGGCCAAATCAACAGTTTGGTACATTTTGAGAAAAAAAAGAACGCACTAGTGAGCTTGCAACACAAAAAGGCCTGGAAGTCCACAACAGTGGTGGATGATCGTAGGATCCTTTCTATGTTAAAGAAAAAGCCCTTCACAACTTCCAGCCAAGTGAAGAACACTCTCCAGGAGGTAGGCATATTATCCAAGTCTACCATAAAGAGAAGACTTCTCGAGAGCAAATATAGAGGGTTCCCCACAAGGTGCAAACTATTCATATACCTCAAGAATAGAAAGACCAGATCAGACTATGCCAAAAAATATCTTTAAAAAAAGCAAGCGCAGTTCTGGAACAGCTTTCTTTGGACAGATGACACTAAGCTCATCCTGTACCAGAATGATTGGAAGAAAAAAGTATGGGTAAGACTTGGAACAGATCATGATCTGAAGAATACCTCATTATCTGTAAAACACAGTGGATGCAGTGTGATGGCATGGGCATGCATGACTTCCAATGGCAATAGTGTTTATTGATGTGACAGAAACAGCAGGATGAATTCTAAAGTGTATAAGGATATATTGGCTGCTTGGATTCAGCCAAATTCAGCAAAGGTGATTGGACAGCGCTTCACTTTACAGATCGACAATGACTCAAAACATACTGTGAAAGCAGCCCAGGAGTTTTTTAAGGCAAAGAAGTGGAATATTCTGCAATGGCCAATTCAATCGAGCATGCATTTCACTTGCTGAAGACAAAACTTAAGGCAGAGAAACCTATGAACAAACAACAACTAAAGACAGCTGCAGTAAAGGCCTGGCAAAGCATCACAAAGGAGGAAACCCAACGTTTGGTGATGTCCATGCGTTCCAGACTTCAAGCAGTCATTGCCTGCAAAGAATTCTCTATGAATTATTAAAAATCAACATTTTATTTATGATTTGTTCATTTGTCCAATTATATTTGAGCCCCTGAAATTTGGGGACTGCAATTCCTAAATGTTTCATACAATATTTTTGTTTAAACCTTTGAATTAAAAATGAAAGTCTGCGCTTCAATTGCATCTTGGTTGTTTAATTTCAAATCCATTGTGGTGACGTACAGAGCTAGAATTATGAAATTTGTGTCAGTGTCCAGAAAATTGTGTCGGTGTCCAATTATTTACAAACCTAACTGTGTATACATGAGGCATAGGTGTGTGTGTGTGTATGTATGTGTATATATATATATATATATATATATATATATATATATATATATATATACAGGGAGTGCAGAATTATTAGGCAAATTAGTATTTTGACCACATCATCCTCTTTATGCATGTTGTCTTACTCCAAGCTGTATAGGCTCGAAAGCCTACTTACAATTAAGCATATTAGGTGATGTGCATCTCTGTAATGAGAAGGGGTGTGGTCTAATGACATCAACACCCTATATCAGGTGTGCATAATTATTAGGCAACTTCCTTTCCTTTGGCAAAATGGGTCAAAAGAAGGACTTGACAGGCTCAGAAAAGTCAAAAATAGTGAGATATCTTGCAGAGGGATGCAGCACTCTTAAAATTGCAAAGCTTCTGAAGCGTGATCATCGAACAATCAAGCGTTTCATTCAAAATAGTCAACAGGGTCGCAAGAAGCGTGTGGAAAAACCAAGGCGCAAAATAACTGCCCATGAACTGAGAAAAGTCAAGCGTGCAGCTGCCAAGATGCCACTTACCACCAGTTTGGCCATATTTCAGAGCTGCAACATCACTGGAGTGCCCAAAAGCACAAGGTGTGCAATACTCAGAGACATGGCCAAGGTAAGAAAGGCTGAAAGACGACCACCACTGAACAAGACACACAAGCTGAAACGTCAAGACTGGGCCAAGAAATATCTCAAGACTGATTTTTCTAAGGTTTTATGGACTGATGAAATGAGAGTGAGTCTTGATGGGCCAGATGGATGGGCCCGTGGCTGGATTGGTAAAGGGCAGAGAGCTCCAGTCCGACTCAGACGCCAGCAAGGTGGAGGTGGAGTACTGGTTTGGGCTGGTATCATCAAAGATGAGCTTGTTGGGCCTTTTCGGGTTGAGGATGGAGTCAAGCTCAACTCCCAGTCCTACTGCCAGTTTCTGGAAGACACCTTCTTCAAGCAGTGGTACAGGAAGAAGTCTGCATCCTTCAAGAAAAACATGATTTTCATGCAGGACAATGCTCCATCACACGCGTCCAAGTACTCCACAGCGTGGCTGGCAAGAAAGGGTATAAAAGAAGAAAATCTAATGACATGGCCTCCTTGTTCACCTGATCTGAACCCCATTGAGAACCTGTGGTCTATCATCAAATGTGAGATTTACAAGGAGGGAAAACAGTACACCTCTCTGAACAGTGTCTGGGAGGCTGTGGTTGCTGCTGCACGCAATGTTGATGGTGAACAGATCAAAACACTGACAGAATCTATGGATGGCAGGCTTTTGAGTGTCCTTGCAAAGAAAGGTGGCTATATTGGTCATTGATTTGTTTTTGTTTTGTTTTTGAATGTCAGAAATGTATATTTGTGAATGTTGAGATGTTATATTGGTTTCACTGGTACCTGCACACACAGATATCCCCCTAAAATAGCTATAACTAAAAACAAACTAAAAACTACTTCCAAAACTATTCAGCTTTGATATTAATGAGTTTTTTGGGTTCATTGAGAACATGGTTGTTGTTCAATAATAAAATTAATCCTCAAAAATACAACTTGCCTAATAATTCTGCACTCCCTGTATATATATATATATCAAAACTTTAAAAAGACAGAGAGAGACACTGGGGAACACTGTCATGTCCCCACCAAAGCCAGGGATTTCAGCACTCAAGTTACTTGTATGAAATAACTAACAATCACTCATATTTGGATAAGTCAAAAAAGTGAAAATTTATTGTGGTAATTTTCACTCTGGTGCAAATACACAACAGCCGGGTCCCCTAAACGAAACCTAGTACGTATTACATACACAATAACCTATTATGTGCAAAAAGTTTATAATAAAGTAATTTTTATTATTTTGTAGCAAAGGCATAATAACAGAAAAAGTGTAAAAGAAAAACAAATCAAGAGAACAGAAATCCTGGTTCTCTAAAATTACATAGTAATTAATATAATTCAAGTTACAGATCATTAAATCGTTCAGTTACTAAGTCATAACCTGTAAGGCCGCTCTTACATGAAAAACTTGATAGCATCCAACATTATGAAAGAATAGTCTATGCAGTGAGGAGTCTTCTGTTTGTAGCTAGAATTAAAATAATTTTGTGCACAATTATGATGCTTTAAGGCCCGAACCAGCTACATATTACCAGGATAAGGATCAATGAAATAAAGAATTAGTGAAGGGGGAAAAGAGTTAGGTAAAGCAAAGAGAGAGAGAGAGGTAAGATGTAGATAAGGGGATATCTCCTGACCATTCCGCTCCATTTTATTTAAAAACGTATTATATGTGGGATTAATAGGTCTCCTATTTATCCATATTTTACCTGTCATGTCTGGGGGCTCTGAATTCCAAAGGGTAGAACAATCTAAGTGGGGTGCTCTATTGGATTAGACTAGTGTGTTAGGACACATTGTGTAATATCCAGTAGTACCATACTTTCTGAAAGGTTTCTTGGGTATCTAGAAGAAATGCTGCCTGCTCTGACATGCTGTAATAAAATGTAATCTTGAGTTTGATTTCTTCCCAGGACGGGGCACACTCCCTCCAATGGCGGGCTATACAAATCCTCGTGGCAGTGCATGTTATCTTGATAAACAAATTAATATATTTATTAAATTCTTTAAGTCTGACGTGGAGTAAAGCTTGTTCCATGGTAAGCTTAATAGGGCTGTCTAGGATAGAGCTTAAAAAACCGGGATAGTTGGTTCCACACCCTATGTGTATGGGAGCAGTCCCACCACATGTGTTTATAGTCCCCCACCTCCCCACAGCCTCTATAACAAAGTCTAGATCTATCTTTGGTAGAGTGTGAGGTTATCTGCGGAGTTAGATACCAACGGAAGTTGGTCTTAATGCAGTTTTCCCACCTATCTGCACTCAACAGTCCCTTTCCTGCACTAGATAGAGTTATATGCCAATCCTGGATCTCCATTTCCTTGTTGATATCCTTTTCCATTTAGTTTGTAGGGTGGATTTGGAATTTTCTGATGCTAGCTGGATTGCTTGGTAAAGCCTGAAGATAGTGTTCTTGGGCCTGGATGAGGTGCTGCCTATGTTCTCTAACATAGAGGGCAAGTTTTTAGTTATGGATGGCAAGAGAGGGTGAATGATGGAGGTAAGCTGCAAGTATAAAAACCATTCTAATTTGATTGGCTGTAATTTTTCTTGTAATTGTGTGTAGCTCATCATTTTACCTCCTACTATAAGGTCAGCTATTCTATAGAGTCCTCTATTTTCCCATTTTTTGATAATGGGGATCAGTTCATGTCTAACTAGGCTTGTGAGTGTGGCTTTAACGGAGTGCATAGGGAGTAGAGCCAGAGAAGTGGTCAGCCTGGACCATTGCTTGATCATGAAATCTATTACTGGGTAATCGTGTTGCTTCCTACAAAGGCACCGTTTAGGGTCCCAAAGAATCATGTCACGTGGGATAAGTCCTGCAATATCTGATTCCATTTGGGTCCAAATAATGTCCTCGTCAGGGTCGTTGAGAAGGGCAGTCTGTGCTAATCTAGCTGCCTGATAGTAGTGTTTAAGGTTTGGTGCCCCCCCCCCCCCCAATTGTCTGTTCCTAGAGAGGACTGCCGAAGGGATTCTAGCCTTTTTGTTTCCCCTTATAAAACTAATTATATGCTTTTGGAGGTCGTCTAAGTCTGGGGCTGGTATTTTAATCGGTAGGGTGCGGAATAAATATAGGATCCTTGGCAATATCATCATTTTGACTGCCGACAGTCTGCCAAACCATGAGAATCTTAGTTTACTCCATTTATTTAAATCTTGTTTAATAGATTTATACATAGGGGGATAATTTGCCTTGTATAGTGCTGTTGAGCTTGTGGTTAGATTAATCCCCAAGTATCTGAGGAGGTGTTTGGCCCATTTAAATTCAAAGTTAGCCTCTATCAGCTTTTTGGTATGGTCCGGGAGATGCACAGGCAGTGCTTCACATTTCTCCAGGTTAATTTTATAGCCTGATATGGAGGAGAAGGAGTTGAGGTAGAGGTTCGGAAGTGTTATTAGTGGTCTTGACAGGGAGAGTAGGACATCGTCCGCAAAGAGTGTGAGTTTATATTCCTTCTGCTTTATTTTAATACCTGTTATATCAGGGGATCTTCTAATATGTTGGGCCAGGGGTTCTATGCACAGTGCAAACAGTAATGGGGACAAAGGGCATCCCTGACGGGTCCCATTAAGGACAGCAAATCTTTTGGATTGGTGACCTATGGCTCTCACGCTCGCTGAGGGGGTGGAATATATATTTTGAATTGCGCTCATGAATTCCCCAGAGATACCTATCTTAGTTAACACTGCCTGCATATATGTCCAATCAACTCTGTCAAATGCCTTTTCTGCATCCAGAGAGAGGAGCAGAGAAGGCGTTTTTGTTTCATGCATGTAGTCAATCAGGGACACCATTCTCCTGACATTATCTGGAGCTTCTCTATTTTGAATGAAGCCAACCTGGTCCGGGTGGACCAGTCCGGGGAGTAGGGGTTTAAGTTGATTAGCTAGGATCTTTGTGAAAAATTTTAGGTCCTGGTTTATTAGGGATATTGGCCTGTAATTCTGACACAACGTCTTATCTTTGCCTGGTTTCGGGAGTACTATAATTTTAGCGTCTAACAATTCAAATGGGATCATATGGCCTTTTAAGATGGAGTTGCAGAATTGGACAATATGTTTGGTGAGAGTTGGTTTAAATTGTTTGTAATAGTCCCCTAGGAAACAGTCAGGAACCGCCGCCTTGCCTGGCTTTAAATCTTTAAGAACCCCTAGGACCTCCATGTCTGTAATGTCGGCATTTAAGGAGTCTAGTTCTTGTTTGCTAATCTTGGGTAAGGCTGCCTCCTCTAGAAAGATGTCAAGGGAGTTCCGTGTCATTTCTGTTTTGGTTACTTTCTGACCATCATATAAAGAACCATAGTAGGCCGCAAATGAGTCGACTATATCTTTGGGGTTTGATGTTAGGACCCCCTGAGAGTTATAAAGGGAGGGGATAGACATGTCTCTAGTTCTATTCCTAATTTTATAGGCCATGAATTTGTCTGGTTTATTTGCATATAGAAAATATTTAGATTGAAGTCTAAGCCCTGCTCTGGATGATTGGTCAGAGAGTAATTTGTCAAGTGCTTGTCGTTTGTCTTGCAGTGATTTATAGAGACTAGTTGAGCCAGACAGTTTGTGACGTTTCTCTATGTCCCGTTGAAGTGAGTCAAAAAAAGTTTTCGCTTTACGTTTAGCGTGTGACTTTATTTGGATCAACAGCCCTCTTATAACTGATTTATGAGCTGCCCACACCTGTATGGGGTTGTCTACTGTGTTCGTGTTGAGATTCCAGTACTCCTCCATGTGTCTAAGAACCGTCTCCTTATGGTTTGGGTATTTTAGTGTTAAAGGGTCAAATGACCAACTTTTGGTATTATTGTATGGGAGAATCCCTTTCAACTTTAGTAAGACTATTGAGTGGTCGGACCACACACATGGGTGAATAGAGGAAGACACTAAATTAGCTGTCAGGATCTGACTTGAGAAAATGTAGTCTAAGCGGAAATATTTGCGGTGTGCTGTGGAATAGAATGTGTGGTCGGCTGTAATGCCATATAGAGCCTTCCATGTGTCCAGTAGGTTGTGCCCTGCCATAGTCTGAAAGATTGAGAGAACCTTTTTATTCATTCTGTGTTGGGCAGCCGTGAGAGGAATGTTTAAAGTTTGGGACTGCGTGTATAGAGAGACATTGAAGTCACCTGCTAAGAAAATTCTAGCTGTATTCCAACTAGTGAGGAGGTAGGATATATTAGTGAAGAACTGCTCTTGATGCTCATTTGGAGCGTATATATTACAAAAGACTAGTTCTACTTCATTGATAGTGCCTTTAATGATGAGGTATCTATCCTCTTTGTCTATGATGGAATCAGTGAGATGGAAGTTTAGGGAGGAGTGGAGGAGTATAGACACCCCCCTTTTTTTCTGGTTAACCGTCTAATGGTAATGTAAAGGGAATTGTTTCTCCCAGTACTTCGGGATCTGAGAGGACATGAAATGGGTCTCTTGCATACATATGACGTTAGCCCCTAGGAGTTTGTATTGTGACATAGCCTTCCTTCTTTTTATGTCTGAATTAAGGCCTCTCACATTATGTGAGACTAGCGTGATGTTGGTACTAGCCATCTAAATGTTTAAAAGGTGCCTTGGAGTCATTATGTATTGGTGCATTTTTAGTTACCTGACGCCTCGTATTAGACCTATCTGGGTTTGATGAGTCCGAGGTTCCCACATGAATTTCAGCCCAGCTTCTATGTGACAGGAGCTTTTGTGGTCTTTTTGAGGGTAAGGGTGAGGAGAAGAATAGAGAGGTGGAGAAGGAGATATTCTGATAGAGAAAGAGGGAAAGAAAACAAGACAGGTTAATCATGTTATACATCACATTATCAACCCATGTAGTTAAACCTAGAATAAATAACAAAAAAATTATTTCTTGACTAAATATAAAAAAACTTCTTCTAGGGGGACTTTCAGAGTCCGAGGAGGTGTCACCTATCCACCCTCTTAGTGCCTAAGGCAAACATGTTAAAAGAGGTCTTTCTAAGGAAACAGTGCTAATAATGTAAACATAAGTTCCAGCCTTTCTATCTTTAAGTCTGTGAACATTAAATAACCAGAATGGGAGTTAGCCCCTACTTACTCTACTAAACTCTAACCTAACAATAAACATAACAAATTTCTAAAACCATAACATTTCTGATGAAAGGTTGCATCGGGTTTTGGTTCAGGAGCTTGTGAGGTTAATCATCATGCCCCATTGCCCAAGTATTCTCGAGCGGGACATAGAGGAAGCTAGTTCAAAAAGGTTCAGGTTGAACCCGTCAGGTGTTCTTAGGTTTCTTCGTTGGGATCCTTGCCCACTGTGATCTCTGTGACTTCAGGGGTATCCTCTGTGGTTTCGGCGTCTCAGTGGATGATGAAGGTCCTTGAGTAGGGGGTATTTCTAGATCCAAAGCTTCACAGATATCTGGAATCCCCTCTGCATCTCTGATTGTCAATAGTTTATTGTCCTTTGAAATGTGGAGGGCAAAAGGGTATCCCCACCTGTACTGGATCTGTTTTTTTCTTAAGAGAGTTGTGAGAGGTCTTAAAGCTCCCCTTCTTTGTAAAGTTCTGTTACTAAGATCCTGGAAAAAGTGTACCACATTACCCCTAAATTTGAAGGTGGGTTGTTTTGCTGCGTCTCTGAGGATCTTATCTTTTTCAGGGAATCTCAGGAAGGCCACAATGACATCTCTGGGTGGGAAATCAGCTTTGGGTTTAGGCTTGAGTGCTCTATGAGCCCTTTCTATTTCAATTTCTGTGGACGTGTCCACTCCTGTGATCGCACAAAACAGTTGATGAAGGTATGAGGGTAGGTCTGTAGGTGTTACAGATTCTGGAATGCCTTTGAGACAGATGTTACATCTTCTGCTCCTATTCTCCATATCCTCCAACTTATCCAGCAGTTCATTAACTACCTGCTGTTGTTGGGATGTCTGCTGGACCGCCATCTCTACATCTTCTATAATGTTGTCATTATTTTCTTCCATGGATTCGACCCTTGCGCCCAGGTCTGACATATCTTTCTTAATATCATTTAAACTCTTGTTCATAGAGGTATGCATGGCGTCCATTTTAGCCCATAGCTTGTCGAAGCTGCTGGTGATATCTTGTTTGTACACAAGTAGATGTAGATCAGCTCTAGTCAGAGGCGTATTATCATCTATAGGGTGAGACTCCGGTGGAGTGATTTCAGTGGATGCCCTGATTTCAATGCTTTGCTCAGCTGGGTTATCACTCTGCGTTTGCTTGAAGTAAGAGGTAACTGGGGTGTTTTTCCCCCCTCCCATCTTCTCTGATTTGTTCAACCTCTTTGCTGCCATTTTAATACTCTTGTCTGGATTTTCCTGTGAGAGGTTATTTTTGGAAGAGATAAGAGGATTAATTTCAAAGCAGTTATAATTCCTTTACTTTCTTGGGTTTAAATTATATGTTTAGATCAACTTAGTGTGATAATATCAATATCCACTAGATGGCAGGCTTGCATTAGAAATGAAAAATTGCTGAGAAACCTGAGTTCCTCTGTGTGTAATAACACCTTTAACCACCAGATGGCGGGCTTGTATAAGAAATGAAAAGGTGCTGGGAGAAATTAAATCCTCTGTATGTTACATCACTGTTGTCCACAAGATGGCAGGCAAGTATTAGAAATGAAAAAATATGCTGAAAGTTCAGATATGGCTGAATGTAGAGAGAGAACAAAACTTTCAAAAGATAGCAAAACTGTTATAGGTTCCCCTAAAGTTTTCAATATTCTGGGGCCACTTTAGGATCTGGTAATGTGGTTGGATCCGTTTTGGGCTTATGATGTTCTCAGCTGACTTTTAATAAAAGCCTTGAGGGAGCTGGAGGGGATTATGTGTAAGGCCAAATCTAGAAAGTAGGAGCATATGTAATGGTTGCCACAAGGAGAGTGCTGGTTTTCCAGGAGTCTAGGCCCAGCTGTCATGTGCCCAAAGGTTTGTTGCCTGAACTTAGAAGGGGGGTTATAAAGTTGCGGTTTCCCTTATGTACTCTTGTTTTAGCCCAGGGTTTAATATTGCTTTCTGTAGGTCTATTGTAGGGCTAGATTTGGGTGTTCTTATTTTTAAGTTTTGGCCGCCCTTGTATTTGCATTAGCTCTGCATATGGTTTGCCCCTGGGAAGATGTTTTGTGAGCTATAAGTAAGGCTGTGTGTGGAGCGGTGCCAGGTCACATACTCACGCTCCGGAGGCGAAGTGTCTCTGCTGTCTTAAGAGTCGCTTCACTGTGCAGGCTGTCTGAGGTGGGGTGTAGTCGCGCTGACTTAAGGTAACGGCTCAGGCACTGAGGGAAGATGGCGGCTGCAACCGGACTTCTGCGCCTTAGATAAGGAGCGATATTTAGAAGTTTGGGGTATGAAAGAGATATCTCCCGGTGCACCGCATGTTCATGGTGTTACATATCCCCTTTAGAGCCCTCTCTGATTAATTTTGTGCGGGCGGTGGTGCATCTCCTCAGATTGAAATGCGGAGCTCTAAGGAGAAACGTTCATCTTGGATGCAGGCAAACTCCGCCCCCCATGTGCAAAAAGTTTAAAGCATCTTACATATGTTGTGTAAGGTAAAATAAAATAAACAAAACAAAAGCTAGCCAGCTTGCATATGGTTAACTCGGTAAAGGAAAATTTCAAATATGTTACTAAATTGCAACACCCCTACCAGAGGGTAGCCCTGCACTCCCACAGGAATCTGCTACCATGGAAAACAAATGGGGATCCATGCAATATTGAAGTTACAACTAAGTGGCAACACCTCAGAGGATAACCCAATTAATATTGGAAATCTGTTATCATGAGATATTCACCTGAGGATCTATGCCAAATAGAATAATACCACTATGTCATAAAGACAGTTATGTATGGATACTACATACATCACATTTATTTACGCATTATATAAAAAATGAACAACTCCCCAACCAGAGGGTAGCACCAATTTATTTGTTTAAAGGTATATCGCTACCTTGGAGATTTGTGGGATCTATGTTCAAATATATAATAAATGCGTAATTACAGCCATATATAAAGATACATATTTATTTTGCAAAGTATCAACATAAACTGTTACAAATGTGCAGCAAAATGTATCTTAATAGTAACATGTCAGTTCCAATCCTGCACTGCATACATTGTAGTGCATCGTAGTTTAAACCACTTTTTTCCGTGGGCAACTGCTTAGTATTATCAAGTGTGAACTCGTAAGTCCATTAATACATTACAACAGGTTGCTTGTATTTAAGGAATCCTCCACATCCAGAGTCCTTAGGCTTGTTAATCCGGAACCAAGACATGTTATTTCTCCATGGCTGTAAACAAACTTTATGCGGTATTCGTCGAGTGAACCAAGAAGCCGGGTCTCAGCTGAAAGAAATGACGTAATTGCACTGTAATTCCCACATCATCACTATCTATTTTTCCCTCCGCCTGATTGGTTCAAGGAGGGCCAGAGGATCAGCGGGGCGCCTTCCTTGAAACCCCCAGGCAGAGGCAAAAAAAATTGTGTAGATGGGGAATGACAGTAATTCAGGCTTTACCCAGAGCTGCTAGGGTAATCCTAGATTTCTGACTTTATCCATAACACACATACATACACACACACATCTTTAGACATGTATATGTATATATGTCTATGTTAAAGTCCTTTGCCTGACATTTTCTTTTCTAACACCTGATATCTCATATTTTTGTGCACTTATAACTTTTTTTTTGTGTAATAATTTTTTGAATGATTTTATTAGATGGTGTTATTATGAATGTAACTGTACTTTGTAAAGTATCTCTCATGTGTTTTGTGCAACTTTTTAATGTAGTGAAACAGTTAACTATAGCTCTGAGATTGCGGTAATGAGATTGGAGCTTGATGCCCCGTGTTTCTGGTGAGACTGCAGGCTCGCCAGAAACAACAGTTATGAAGCAGCGGTCACAAAGACCGCTGCTCCATAACCTGTCCGCCTGCTCTGAGCAGGCGGACAGACATCGCCGGAAATCAACCCGATCGAGTACGATCGGGTTGATTGACACCCCCCTGCTGGCGGCCTATTGGCTGCGAGTCTGCAGGGAGCGGCGTTGCACCAGCAGCTCTTGTGAGCTGCTGGTGCAATGCTGAATACGGCGAGTGTATTGCTCGCCGTATTCAGAGTAATCTGGCGGACCTGATCCGCACTGTCGGATCAGGTCTGCCAGACTTTGATAGCTTGGGGCCATAGTGTAAATTGCAATTGCGCTCAACTTGTAATATGAGCACAATTTAACCTGCGTGCAAACGATTGTGAAAACTGTGTGCTACTTGTAATCTAGCCCAAGATTTCTACAACACAAACTGACATAATTACATCTATTTCTGCCTCATTCACAGGGTTTGAAGAATAAATCAATTGACATAGAACAACTATAGATACATTTGTTTTGTATTTCTTTTTATTAAAGGTAATACGTATATAACAAAGTAACACCTCTGTTTGGGGAATGAGATTTTTTTGTGTAAGACATAACAAACAACAAAGAGTTAAATAACAATAAAGACAGCTGCTTTGTAGGACAGAGGTTACCCTTGCACTAGTGTAGACAGCACTGACAATAAACCATGGTGTCATATAGAAGTTTGTAAAGCTGAGCTATAAGTCTTTAGTGTGGTTCAGGTACCATAAAGTCCATTGTGGTGAGTTGCTGATTAAGAGTCTTTACATTGGTACCACCAGATGGTTAGATGGATCACATCCCTTTCAGACTGGCACAGATAGTGATATAACAGGTCTATACTTATATATTATTAACGTGAGTCATTATAGGGTAACAAATAAATGACTGGTACATAAACCTGTGAGACAAACAGAACATTGTATAAAGAGTGAGAGGAGTGCAGGGAAGTGATAGCTGAATGAGTAATGTACAAAGCAGATGGTGGAGATATAGTGAGGTAGAGTAGAGCAGGAGAGAAAAGGTGAGGTTGGAGAAACTTAATGTTCAGCCCATACAGTAAAATTCCTGCTAACACTGTAGGTCATGTGGGTTGAGGGAGGATTGGAGGCTGAAGGGTCTGAGAAGGTTTATGTTTCAATTAACAATTACAAGAGTGTGGGTATCTGAGTGGATTTCCAGTCTCTGGCTATTACCAAACCATTCAGTACCAGGGTGGATTTGATTTAAATTAAAGTGATTCTAATCATGATATAAATCACTAGTCCGTAAGACTCAATTTAAAGGGACACTCAATAAAAAAGAAACTTTCATTATTCAGACAGAGAATTCTATTTTAAACAACTTTCCAATTTACTTCCATTAACTAAATGTGCGCAGTCTTTTTATATTTAAACTTTTTGAGTCACCAGCTCCTACTGAGCATGTGCAAGAATAAGTGTGTATGCATTTGTGAATGGCTGATGGCTGTCACATGGTTCGTGTATGCATTTGTGATTGGCTGATGGCTGTCACATGGTACAGGGGGAGTAGAAAAAGACATAACTTTTAAAATTGTCAGAAATAAAATCTACTACTCATTTGAAGTTCAGACTAAATGCTATTGCATTGTCTTGTTATCTTGCATTTGTTGATTATGCAAATCTACTGTGTTGACTGGTCCTTTAAATCATGGTTTTCTACATAAAGGTTACATTTTTAGTACAATAACTTTTCAGGTTATTTTTCCAGTTCTAGCAGATAATGACTGATTTAGTTTTACATCGTTAGAAATACATACGCCTAGATTACGAGTTCTGCGTTAGCCTTAAAAAGCAGCGTTAAGGGGTCCTAACGCTGCTTTTTAACGTCCGCTGGTATTATGGCAGGTACAGGTGTACCGCTCACTTTTCTTCCGTGACTTTTGGCTACTGCAAATCCCCTTACGTCAATTGCGTATCCTATCTTTTTAATGGGATTTGCCTAACGCCGGTATTATGAGTCTTGGAAGAAGTGAGCGGTAGACCCTCTCCTGTCAAGACTCCTACCACATAAAAAAGTCAGTAGTTAAGAGTTTTATGGGCTAACGCCGGAACATGAAGCTCTTAACTACAGTGCTACAAAGTACACTAACACCCATAAACTACCTATGAACCCCTAAACCGAGGCCCCCCCACATCGCAAACCCTATAATAAAATTATTTAACCCCTAATCTGCCGACCGGACAACGCCGCCACCTACATTATAGCTATGAACCCCTAATCTGCTTCCCCTAACATCGCCGACACCTACATTATATTTATTAACCCCTAATCTGCCCCCTCCCCAATGTCGCCGCCACATACCTACAATTGATAAACCCTAATCTGCCGACCGGACATCGCCGCCACCTATGTTATACTTATGAACCCTTAATCTGCTGCCCCTAACATCGCCGACACCTATATTATATTTATTAACCCCTAATCTGCCCCCCCAACGTCACCGCCACCTACCTATACTTATTAACCCCTAATCTGCCGACCGGACATCGCCGCCACTATAATAAATGTATTAACCCCTAAACCGCCGCACTGCCGCTTCGCAAACACTATAATAAATTTTATTAACCCCTAATCTGCCCTCCCTAACATCGCCGCCACCTACCTACAATTATTAACCCCTAATC
The DNA here is from genome assembly GCF_027579735.1 of Bombina bombina. Taxonomy (NCBI): domain Eukaryota; kingdom Metazoa; phylum Chordata; class Amphibia; order Anura; family Bombinatoridae; genus Bombina; species Bombina bombina. The sequence goes on from NC_069502.1 coordinate 837,138,322, forward strand.
TGCCGCCCCCAATGTCGCCGCTACTATAATAAAGTTATTAACCCCTAAACCTAAGTCTAACCCTATTCCTAACACCCCCCTAAATTAAATATAATTTAAAGAAATCTAAATAAATTTACTATAATTAAATAAATTATTCCTATTTAAAACTAAATACCTATAAAATAAACCCTAAAATAGCTACAATATAATTAATAATTACATTGTAGCTATTTTAGGATTTACTGTATATTTATTTCACAGGCAACTTTGTATTTATTTTAACTAGGTACAATAGCTATTAAATAGTTAATAACTATTTAATAGCTACCTAGTTAAAATAATTACAAAATTACCTGTAAAATAAATCCTAACCTAAGTTACAAATACACCTAACACTACACTATCAATAAACGAATTAAATAAATTACCTACAATGATCTAAACTAAAATACAATTAAATAAACTAAACTATATTACAAATAAAAACACTAAATTACAAAAATAAAAATAATTTTAATCTAATTACACCTAATCTAAGCCCCCTAATAAAATAAAAAAGCCCCCCAAAATAATAAAATTCCCTAGCCTATACTAAATTACAAAAGTAATCAGCTCTTTTACCAGCCCTTAAAAGGGCTTTTTGCAGGGCATTGCCCCAAAGTAATCAGCTCTTTTACCTGTAAAAAAAATACAAGACCCCCCCCAACATTACAACCTACCACCCACACACCCCTACTCTAAAACCCACCCGATCCCCCCTTAAAAAAACCTAACACTACCCCATTGAAGATCACCCTACCTTGAGCCGTGTTCACCCAGCCGGGCACCGATGGGCCAGAAGAGGACATCCGGACTGGCAGAAGTCTTCATCCAATCGGGGCAGAAGAGGTCCTCCATCCAGCAGAAGTCTTCATCCAAGTGACATCTTCTATCTTCATCCATCCGGCGCAGAGCGGGTCCATCTTCAAGACATCCGACGCGGAGCATCCTCTTCTTTCCGACAACTAACGATGAATGAAGGTTCCTTTTAAATGACGTCATCCAAGATGGCGTCCCTCGAATTCTGATTGGCTGATAGGATTCTATCAGCCAATCAGAATTAAGGTAGGAAAAATCTGATTGGTTGATTTAATCAGTCAATCGGATTGAAGTTCAATCCGATTGGCTGATTGGATCAGCCAATAGAATGCAACGTCAATTCTATTGGCTGATCCAATCAGCCAAAAAAAAATAAAAAATGAAGAAATGAACAGCAGCCAATCAGCATCAACAGTGCTGAGGTCATGAACTCTTTTACTGTGATCTCATGAGATTTGATTTAACTTTCATGAGATTTCATGGTAAACTTCCTTAAACTGAATAGGGAAATAACATGAGAGTGCACAAGGCTCAATCCCTTAGCTGTCCCGGGACAGACATACTGATTTGCTGCTTAGAAGTCCTTTACAATGGGATGTGGATACTGAGGAACTTTTGAGGTAAAATATCTTTCTTTTTTACATAGAGATTTTCAGGTTTTATCTAGTCAGCTTTTTACAGCTATGCTGCATCACTTTCAAGTGTTTCAACATTTGGGTAACATGGCCCTTTAAGGCAGCCCTTGGAGCATTCTCACATATAAACCACCTAGGAATTCCACATTGCATGAGACTGGTGTGAGCGATGATCTAATTAAGGAGACAACATTTCTACATTTAAGAAGTTTGTGCAGAAAATATTTTTATAAAGATGCATATGAGAGATCACTGCTGGCCTATAGTCTCTAGGGACCCAAAATAGTGGGGCTACCTGTAATAACTTTAGAATTCAATGAAACTCCCACCTTGTTATGTCCACCTTTGTATTAGTCAAGTACCCTTTGTGGTGTAATAGTCGTGTAGTATAAGGAAAAGTATGTTACTTCTAGACCTCCCTCTTGTAATCCTCAGTACATAGTGGGTCTAGTAATGTGTGGTCTGATTATGAACTATAGATGTATTTTACAAGCAATTCCCCTGACAAACATTACACAGTGTGGTTACCATTGAAACCTAATGTAGCAGTTTACAAATTTCTAATTCAAGAATTAAAAATGAATTAAATGCACCTGGATGCCTCAAACATGAAGATATCTTCACCAATCACTGGTAACCTGATACCCAACAACCAGAATGACGTCCTCTGAAGCAACTTTAGTTCTACATTAGTACAGTGAGAAGCTAAATGATATCTCACATAAGCTTAGATGGGAACAGTGGTTAATGCCTTAAACATGATGAACTTACTGGGGCCTATCTATCAAGCTCTGTATGGAGCTTGAAGTGCCGTGTTTCTGGCGAGCCCTCAGACTCGCCAGAAACACCAGTTATGAAGCAGCGGTCTAAAGACCGCTGCTCCATAACCTTTGTCTGCCTGCTCTGAGGAGGCGTTTGTAATTAATGTCCACAGCGCCTCATATTAAATTTCCTTTATTTGTCACACAGACATCACAAATGAAAGCTACGTTTCGGGTAACAACCCTTATTCATGCTTTAATAAGAATGAATAAGGGTTGTTACCCGAAACGTCACTTTCATTTGTGATGTCTGTGTGACAAATAAAGGAAATTTAATATAAGAGGCGCTGTGGACATTAATTACAAGTTCTGTAGATTAAGGAGGGTTCCGGTTTTAACGTGCGCATATCATTAAGGTTGCTGTCTCATCACTTAGTACATGGCTGCTATGAGGAGGCGGACAGACATCGCCGCCCCCCTGCTAGCGGCCGATTGGTTTTGAATCTGCAGGGGCAGCGTTGCACCAGCAGTTCACAAGAGCTGCTGGTGCAATGCTGAATTCGGAGAGCGTATTGCTCTCCGCATTCAGCGAGGTCTGTCGGACATGATCCGCAATGTTGGATCATGTCTGACAGGCCTTTCATAAATAGGCCCCATAGGGTCACAAATCTATATGATACTATAAAGCATAGGGAGCATATGAGCTGGAAATAGTTTATAACAGTGCGTTTCTGAAAAAAGGGCTGTGACTGGTGTAACAATATCTGTGTATATAACAGCTGCTGTGTCATAGCTATTTTACCTTTTACATTCAGAAAAAGAAAAATATTCAGTTTAATCTCAAATAAAAAAACAGAACAACTATTAGTAACCCTCTTGTCTAAACAAACACAAATCCCAGCTTTACAAGAACTGAATGAGCTATTAAAGGGACACTGAACACAAATGTTTTCTTTCATGATATCAGATAGAGCATGCGATTTTTAGCAAGTTTCCAGGGAAACTATTAGAACATGAAAGCTAATTTCTAGGGGATAATATTTAACGCTATTATATAGTGAGGGGTCATAGTTAAGTATGGGGCAGCTGAGTCTTAGTCCAACACTTAATGCAAGTAAATTCGCCTTCTATAAAATTAATAAAAATGTCTCTCAACAATATTATGTGGAGGGAGGGACATTAGAATATTTGGAGCATAGGGGACCTCTGGGTGAGCCCCTCTCCTAGGGAAGTGCCACCTATAGGCGATGCGGGAAAAAGGTGTAGGGGTATGACCCGCAGGCAAAAAGTACCGGCGGGAAAGGGAGGAGAGGAGCTCAACAGAAACAGATAATATGTACTAGTATTAAATTCAACGTAGATAATATCATTTGCTAGGAGCATAAAGCCTGTACCTAATGGTTGGATCTAGTGTATGGGCTAATTAATTTAGGTACTTTAACACATGCGGTCAAGTAACTAGTAGACCTACCTGGTTATAAGTTAGTAAAAAAGCATTTCAGGCTGGGGATGAGGGAAAGCAACACATTATGTGGTATTTATTTCATTCAGGAAGGTCAGCATATAGTAGAAGTTGGGTTCTAAGGGTTATTAGTTAGGGCTCTTATATAGTGAGGGGTTAAACTTAAGTTGAAAGCAACTAGGTCCTGTTCTAATCCATAGCATAGGGAGAATTCTGATTCTTGGGCCCATAGATGGGTGGAATGTGTGAAAACAGAGGTCATGGATGAGGGGTAGGTAAAGGAATATTGTTTGTGTAGTGGCAGGGTCCCTTAGTCGTCTGGCTCAGGTCCTCCAAAGTTTGTCATAATCTATGCAACAGGGAGTGCGCAAACATGAATGGCTAATGATTAAAAGGGTGACCTAAGTGAAACTGAACAGTGGGAGCCTAACTGCTTCTTATTTGATCATAAAAAAAAGAGAATACTGACATCTTAACTGAAATATAAAGCAACAGACTTGTCATTCTGGAGCTAATTTCAGGTATACCTAGATCATAAGCAGAAATGTTATTAAAACTTTTGGAGACAATTAGCACCAAACAGCAATGTGACATAGCCAATACGCAGACCCAAGTATGAGCTATAAAGTTTCCAACAAACATATAAGGATATGGTATGACCTGGATACATTGCCCAGTAGAAAACAAGACATACAAACATTCCAGAGATAAGCCTGCCTATCAGTCCTAGTGTAAACAGGATATATACATAAAACCTCAAACATTAGGCATAACTAGTGATAGGTACATCCCCCCTTCATAAAAAACCCCTCAACTAATATAAAATCTGAGGGGCTGACTACGGGTCACATTGTATTCTAGGATATCTTTGCGGTAGTGTGATTACTGAGAGAGGTTAGAACACATATAAACATACATATCACCATAGATAAATATAAGTATGATGCACCTCTAACTAAGAAATGTTCCAATAACAGACCAGGTCTAAAAGTAAACCATAGAGATAGAGGTTAATGCTAAAAACATAAACCAATAGGCTGATCTGTGACTAAAACAGAATGTGTAAGGGTCCTGTTATCACAGTTGACAAATACGGAGAGATATAATGTCCCATTGACGGTCTCTATACCGGTATTAGGAGAGGGAGAGTCCAAGTAATTAAGTCATTAGCCTACTCCAGCTGCGTGAGGGGGGTAGCAGTGGGGACGTTTAACATATACTAAAGAGTGGCCTCCCGGATCAAATGTGCCTTTCAGTAGATTGATGCGAGGTATGGCATCCACTCCGTGTACCCCAGATGGAAATGTGCCTTGAGTAAACAGCACTGGTATAAAGAAGAGAAGCACTGAGTCAGTCTTACGTGGAATCAGATGAGCATACCATCCGCGATCCCCCTGGGTAAGACCTTTAAAATAGGTGGTGTAGTTAGAGGCTTCTGAGGGATCCTCCCCAGAAGATTGGGCCGCCTGCGAGAGAAAGCTCCACGGACCACACTGTTTCTGGCTGTAAGCAGTAGAACCTCCGGGTGAATCAGGTGTCTCAGGCCCATAGGAGTCACAGAGTGTCGGCTCAGAACTGCGTACCCCAGTCACATCAAGCGGCGGAGTCTGCAGCGTCCCAAGGTATGGAGCGTTCTGTCACCCCAGTCCTGTGAGGACCGGGGAGTGCTGCGGAGTTGAAGGTATTTTAGGCAATGTCGTTGACCTTGGATCTAGCACCTCTTTATTTGCTGTACACATGTCGGCAGTGTCTTGGGGTAAATCTATGTTGCAATGTATCAGGTGTGGTTCCAGGCGGTGTACCTCCACTCTCACTTCTCCAACCGTTATTGTGTTGTGCGATGGGTCCGTCACAGCTCTCAATTCAGCAACCAGAGCTTGTTGATGTAAGTCCATGGAGTGCATTAGAGCGTGGATCTCTAGAAGAAATTGTTGCTCCATTGTTATATTAAAGGTGCAAGTATAATGAGTTTGTTCCCATCTGTTGGAGCAGTGCGTGTGTAGTTTCAAGTATGAAGGCGGGAACTTCGTAGCGGTTTCAGCTGCCTAATAGGCCTCAGTACCATTATTTTGCCAATTTATGATAGTTTAGTCCCAATCTTTGTGAACAATATCCTGGGATATAATGAGAGCCAGGAATAAAGATTTATAAAGCTTTAGGGTGTCACAGAGGAGTATTTTGGCAGTCAGATTTTAGGAGCTCCAAGACGGCACATCTTGTTTCTTCGGCAGTTGGCTCCGCCCCCCGGGAGATATTTTTTTTTATTTGTTTCACTTCCTATCTCTGCACTGACATGCCTATATTTCACCATAAATATTCTATACTCCAGTGCAAACCGCTTTTAACATAAGTACCATCTCTAAGCCCTATTAATATCCTGATTGACAGGGGTCCCAAGACACCCACACACCTAGATAGAGCTTATGCTCCCCAATAGATGTAGGGAAGATCACATATACATCTCTATATGCCAAGTATACGCTGGTTAGCTCATAAACTTAACCTAAACATTTGATACAATTGGGAGTGAATAATTATCCCTACATTCTAAGCGAATATTACTCGGATCAGACTGTTAGTCATTCACGTGCATAAAATATTTTTTCTTTCTCAGTTGCACCCCTATTATAACACCAACACAGTTAATATTGGTAATAGAATTTAGAGCGATTCGGTTATTCTTTATTAGTCAAAACCTTCTAACCCTGCTGTTTCTAACTAAATTTCAAGGTCCAAGAGTGGATAGTATAATGCTTGGTTATACTATTTATGTTATTACCCCTCACTTATTAATATGCTTATTTCTACTTTCCCCCCCAGTAACACATATACTTCGCTACCTACTATATTTAAATGTCCACCTCCCCCACCACTACCACCACCACATAATATGCCCCCTAGATTGGGAGGACTACCTACGCGGTTTGTCTCGCCCATATCGCATCCCCTATAGTAACGTTTAAATTTTATCATAGTGCTGACTTTATTTTTTCCTACCTAGCTTAGCATGATTGATCAGCACCACCTTCAAGTTAAGTTTAAAGTTCTAAATCAGATACCCAAGCTTGAGTGGCTCCTACATGTCTATGCACTGATAGCTCTTATATAATTGGGTCCACAGTTTAATGTTTAATTTTTTTACACTATTTCGGGTATAAATTCTTTAACTTTTTCCTTTTTTTTTTTATATTTAAATCTTTATTAAGATAATGAAAGAGACAACAAGGTAGCATGTTTAGACAAGCAAAATGTAAAACATGGATTGTGACTTTAACAAATATTACAGATCTGAAATATCTTGGATACCATATTTTAAACCGTACAGACCAAAATTGTCTATTCCATTGAAGATAAAAGAACCATGAGAAAATATGAACGCAATTTCAATATTAAGATTATACCATAACTTTTCTCACAGTGCATGTTTAAATTTTTACAATTTTCAGAAGTTTAACAACGGAAGTTGCAAACAATCATATAATTTTACAATGTTAAATAGAAAGAAGAAATACTAGTATGCAGGGGGAAAGGAAAAGAAAGAAAGAACTATGAGTGTGCTAGGGGAGAGAAGGAATAGGGAAAAAAAAAAGGGGAAAGGAGGTTCGAGTAATGACAAAACTTTTATAAATTATATCTTTCTCTGCCACAATGCCACCATCAGCTCGTAAGTTTCTAATTGATGCGTTTTTAGAAAATGGTATCTCTCCAGAGAGAGGAGGTCAGAAACTGTTATCCTCCATTCCTCTCGGGTGGGGGCTATTTGGGATTTCCAATGTTTTGGTATGACATTTTTAGCCGCAGTGAGCATAATTAGGAGTAGTGGTTGTTTGCCCACCCCGACTACCTTGGGGAGGTCAAGGAACAAGATAATGTTTGGATTGTGAGGGATCTCAATCCCAAGGATCTCAGATATCTCCGACAAGGTGTCTGGCCAGAATCTCTGTAGCTTGGGGCAAGACCACCAAATGTGGAGGAGGGAGCCCTCCTCCCCACATCCCCTCCAACACGTGTTGCTAAGTGTGGGAAAGATCCTGTGTAGGCGCGACGGAGTTAAGTACCACCTGCACAGGAGCTTTAGGTGAATTTCTTGGATTGTTGCCAAGACCAAGGATTTTTTAATCAGTCTAAAGGCACAATGCCAAGTCCCTTCTTCTTTCTCGCATCCCAATTCCTTTTTCCAAGAGTATGTGTAGGAGGCAAGTTCTGCTGCCTCAGAATTGGATATTATCTTGTATAGCTTGGAAATTAAATGTGTCGGGGCAGATGTTGAGATACAAAGGGTCTCAAAGGGCGTGGGTTTCCTACCAAGGGCCTCCTTGTGTTTGTGGTGGGAGATAAAGTATACTAGCTGGTGGTAGTGAAGCCATGAGGAGAAGATCTCCCCATGAGCTTCCTCCAGTTCAGCCTGTGTCTTTATTCTGCCATCTTCTGAGATAAAATAGGCTGACCCTAACCGAAGGCTGTACAGTTCTAATTTTGTAAAACCTAAACGACAATATGGGAGTTCTATATATTCCAGAATAGGGGTAAGAGGGGCATCTTTTGAGAAAATATGCATACTGGTGGATAATAGCTTATCCCAATCTGACAATATTCCAGCCGTGACATGATTTTTTTCGGTTGTCTTAGATCTTTTTTGCCGTGGTGTCCAAGCCAACGTTGCTATATTGTTGGTTTTAAAAATTTCTCTGTCTATGTGTATCCAGGCTTTATCGTTTGAATTGTGTCCCCACTCTACTATGTGTTGAAGGGTTATTGCATGTTTGTAAGTTTGTAGACATGGGACACCCAAACCTCCATTGTCCCTAGAGAGATACATCTTGGGATTCTGGGTCTAGCGCCATCCCAAATGTATTGTACAAAAGCTTTTAGTAATTGGTTTATGTATTCTTCAGGGAGCTGTATGGGAAGGGTCTGGAATAAATATAAAATGCGAGGAAGGACGTTCATTTTCAGAACCCCTATCCTCCCCAGCCACGAAAGCTTTTTGTTTTTCCAAACCGAAAGGTCTCTGATTATTTCATTTTTTATATTATTGTAATTGAGTTTGTATAGTTCCTGAGATGTAGGGGTAAGATAAATCCCTAAATATTTCAGTTTGTGCTGGGCAATAGGAATGTTATAATAGCTACTTAAGTGTTGTACATGTACTGGGTTGGTGTTGAGGTTGAAATTTTTGGATTTAGAGATATTTAGTTGAAAATTATAGATCTTACTATATTTGTGCATCTCAGCAAGCAATGCTGGAATAGATGTTTCTGCGTTTGTTAAAGAAAATAGTGCATCGTCGGCATAGAGGGCTTGTTTATGTTCATTCTCACCCACTACTATTCCCGTAATCTCTTTGTTTTTCCTGACTTTTTGAGCTAATACTTCGATAGATATGGCAAAAAGAAGCGGGGATAAGGGACAGCCCTGCCTAGTTCCATTATTGATTGCAAAGGGTTCAGAAAGGGTACCGTTAATTCTGATTTTTACATTTGGGGAGGAATATAAAGCCATGGCCGAATTTAAAAAAGGCTCTGGGACTCTCATCTCAGTCATAGCTCTGCGCAGAAAAGACCATCGCACTCTGTCGAAGGCCTTCTCCGCGTCAGTTGCAAACAGGACCGTTGGAATTTGTGACACCTTGGTGTAATTAATCAATTGCAGAATTTTAATAGTGTTGTCACGGGCTTTGCGGCCTGGGATAAAGCTGACCTGGTCCATGGCAATCAATTTTGGCAAATATTTGTTTAATCTGTTAGCGAGGACCTTAGCCAATAGTTTCATGTCCGAATTTATAAGTGAGATGGGTCTACAATTCTCTGGGCAGTTGGCTGGTTTCCCAGGTTTTGGGATGACTGTAATATGTGCCTCTAAAAGTGAGTTGGATAAAATGGGTCTGTCTCTTAGGGTATTAAAAAGTTTAAGTAAGTGAGGTGATAATTTTTTACTAAGCAGCTTGTAGTATCTGGGGGTAAATCCGTCTGGACCCGGGCTTTTGCCAGTCGGCATGTCTTTGATTGCTAGTTGTAGTTCTTCCTCTGAGAAAGGGGATGCTAGGTCTAATTTCTCCTCGTCTGTTAACAAGGGGAGATTAATGTCACTAAAGTAATTATTCGATTGTTCTTCCCGAGTGTCTAGTTCTAGTTTTGTGTGTGGATTGATATTTGTGAGACAACAGGATGTCAGTGGCGCCTGCGGCTGACTGTCAGAGAGGACTAATGGTATATATCAACCAAAATCAATAGCGTGATCTGCTAAATAAGCTCAAAATTGAAACATATAAATAATTGTAAAAATATATAAATTAATCCAGCAATTTCCCCCAACTATAGGTGAACAAACATTAATATAGCTAAATGCAGGTGGGTTACTACTTGGGTGGTCTGAAGGAAAGGCTAAATGGATTCAAAATAACAAATGAATATATTATTCAACAAAATATGTTATTTAATGAATGGATTAATAACAGCATACATATACAATTACACCGGTGTATATAATAAAATGAATTAAAATTGATTGGAAAATAAAAAATATAGCAATACCAATAAAATAAAGGATTAAATGTGCAGTTGGATCCTAACGCTGCTGGGATATACCAAGAACACAGTGGCAACTTATGGAATGTTCAATCGCTGATACTGTTGAAATAGGCAACCTTGTATATTATTTAGTGCTGATTCATAGGTGCAAATCCCTTCGATCGTAAGTTACAATGTTACCACTAGAAAATGCAATGTGTTCATTAAATGCAGTGTATAAATGAATTGAAAAGAGGATATCCTCCTGGTTAGGCAGTCTGTGCAAGTGTGAATCTGTGTTAAACTTAGCCGTGTAGATTTGGATGCTTTTTCTTCAATTGTTACAACAATTTGCAACAATTTGCAGTCTTCAGGAGTATACGCCAATAGATATAATTTAGCAACAACAAGGAATGAGTTTTTTGCTCACTTGGAGCTTTCGGCATCCTTGCTCTCTTCACACGTATCCTTTGTGTGATGCAATGTTAGTAGGGTCCAGCCAATTAGGACCATTAAAGTGCGCGCACTTATTTGAAAACTTGAACTCTTTGAAGATAAAAAACTCCTACCGGCTCAGTATGTGCTATCTGAGCACGTAGAAAGAGTCGGTCCTGGGAGTGATTTCTTTGCTGCAGGAGCAATCTATGCGGACGTCTACGCGTTTCAGCTGTTAAGCCTTTATGAAGATGTCCATTTTTCGTTGCTCCTCCATTTTATAGGCTAATTTAACCCTTGCACACCTGAATACCTGATTCACTTCCGTCTTGCTCATATATTCTAACATGTTGATCAGATAAAAGACAAGTAATCCTGTTGAATTTAAACAGGGCACAGAAAACTTAATGTCTAATATGTTGTGACTATTAAAGTTTAAACGAAATTCTCTCTAATGATAATAACTTGTAAAACATTTGATAAACAAAAAATACACTTTAACATTTGCATAAATTGGGGATATTTTAAAATTAAAAATTAAAAATAAAATATCTATATAAATACTTATTATAAAATCAGGAGTAATGTGTTGATCCATGATCGAACTTTCCTTTCTAACATAAGCTTCAAGTGAACGATTAAAAGACTCATGATAAAACCTTTTATCTTTATATTAATATTGGTTCACCTATAGTCCAGGGATATTGAACCTCAAATACGCTGGAATTCTGCAGCGTATTTGTGGCGTGGCTGATTCGCCTTAGTTATTCAGCCCTAGACACCGGCAAAAGTAGAATTTTGTGACATAAGCTTCGATCCGCCGGACTCAGTCCGACACAGATCGATTCTTACATCACTCCATATGTTTCGCACACAAGTTCGGCACAATCTGACTACTTTTGCTAGTTATCAAAAAGCTAGCAGGTACGCTCGGCACTTTTCCGGCCCAGCGTACCTGGTTTTCAAACCGCCGCCCTGGAGGTGGCGGATCCCATAGGAATCAATGGGAGTCTGACCATAGCGAAAGTTCATGTTCGCTGCTGCCCACCATCCCATTGATTCCTATGGGAGATGTCTGCACCTAACACCCTAACATGTACCCCGAGTCTAAACACCCCTAATCTGTCCCCCCTACACCGCCGCAACTAAATAATGTTGTTATCCCCTAAACCGCCGCTCCCGGAGCCCACCGCCACTATAATAAACTGATTAACCCCTAAACCACCGCTCCCGGACCCCGCCGCCACTATAATAAATATGTTAACCCCTAAACCGCTGCTCCCGGACCCCGCCGCCACCTACATAATCCCTATTAACCCCTATCCTGCCCCCTCACACCGTCACCACCTATAATAAAGTTATTAACCCCTATCCTGCCGATCTCGGACCTCAACGCAACTAAATAAACAGTTTAACCCCTAAACCGCCGCTCCCGGACCCCACCGCCACCTATATTAAACTTATTAACCCCTAATCTGCCCCCCCTACACCGTCGCCATCTATAATACATTTATTAACCCCTATCCTGCCCCCCCTACACCGCCACCACTGTAATAAAATTATTAACCCCTAAACCTAAGTCTAACACTAACCCTAACACCCCCCTAACTTAAATATTAATTAAATAAATCTAAATAATATTTCTCTTATTAACTATTTAAAACTAAATACTTACCTTTAAAATAAACCCTAATATAGCTACAATATAAATAATAATTATATTGTAGCTATCTTAGGATTTATTTTTATTTTACAGGCAACTTTCAATTTATTTTAACTAGGTACAATAGCTATTAAATAGTTAATAACTATTTAATAGCTACCTAGTTAAAATAAAGACAAATTTACCTGTAAAATAAAAACTAACCTAAGTTACAATTACACCTAACACTACACTATCATTAAATAAATTATTCCTATTTAAAACTAAATTCTTACCTGTAAAATAAACCCTAAGATAGCTACAATGTAATTAATAATTACATTGTAGCTATTTTAGGATTTATATTTATTTTACAGGTAACTTTGTATTTATTTTAGCTAGTTAGAATAGTTATTAAATAGTTATTAACTATTTAATAACTACCTAGCTAAAAGAAATACAAAATTACCTGTAAAATAAATCCTAACCTAAGTTACAATTAAACCTAACACTACAGTATCATTAAATTAATTAAATAAATTAGCTACAAATAACTACAATTAAATTCAATTAAATAAACTAACTAAAGTACACAAAATAAAAAAAGCTAAGTTACAAAAAAATAAAAAAAATAATTTACAAACATTTAAAAAATATTACAACACTTTTAAGCTACTTACACCTAATCTAAGCCCCCTAATAAAATAAGAACGCCCCCAAAATAAAAAAACAGCCAATAGAATGCGAGCTTGGATTCAATTCGATTGGATCAGCAAATCTAATTGAACTTCAATCTGATTGGCTGATTAAATCAGCCAATCAGATTTTTCCTACCTTAATACCGATTGGCTGATAGAATCCTATCAGCCAATCGGAATTGAAGGGACGCCATCTTGGATGACGTCACTTAAAGGTACCGTCATTCGTCGTTAGTTGTCGGGAAGAAGAGGATGGCTCCACGTCGGCTCGTCTGAAGATGGCTCCGCTCCGGATGGATGAAGATTGAAGACGCCGCTTGGATGAAGACTTCAATCGGATGGAAGACTTCTTCAGCGCACCTTGGATGATGACTTCAATCGGATGGAAGACTTCTTCAGCGCCCCTTGGATGATGACTTCTGACGCTCCGGATCTTCTCTTCGGTTCCATCGGTGGTCGGCTGGCTGAAGACGGCTCAAGATAGGATGATCTTCAGGGGGGTAGTGTTAGGTTTATTTAAGGGGGTTTGGGTTAGAGTAGGGGTATGTGGGTGGTGGGTTTTAATGTTGGGGGGGTTGTATTTTTATTTTTACAGGCAAAAGAGCTGTTTTCTTTGGGGCATGCCCCGCAAAAGGCCCTTTTAAGGGCTGGTAAGGTAATAGAGCTGGTAACTTTTTAATGTAGAATAGGGTAGGGAATTTTTTTATTTTGGGGGGCTTTGTTATTTTATTAGGGGGCTTAGATTAGGTGTAAGTAGCTTAAAATTGTTGTAATATTTTTGAAATGTTTGTAAATTATTTTTTTAATTTTTTTGTAACTTAGCTTTTTTTATTTTTTGTACTTTAGTTAGTTTATTTAATTGAATTTAATTGTAGTTATTTGTAGCTAATTAATTTAATTAATTTAATGATAGTGTAGTGTTAGGTTTAATTGTAACAGGTTAGGATTTATTTTACAGGTAATTTTGTATTTCTTTTAGCTAGGTAGTTATTAACTAGTTAATAACTATTTAATAACTATTCTAACTAGCTAAAATAAATACAAAGTTACCTGTAAAATAAATATAAATCCTAAAATAGCTACAATGTAATTATTAATTATATTGTAGCTATCTTAGGGTTTATTTTACAGGTAAGTATTTAGTTTTAAATAGGAATAATTTATTTAAGTATAGTGTAGTGTTAGGTGTAATTGTAACTTAGGTTAGTTTTTATTTTACAGGTAAATTTGTCTTTATTTTAACTAGGTAGCTATTAAATAGTTATTAACTATTTAATAGCTATTGTACCTAGTTAAAATAAATTGAAAGTTGCCTGTAAAATAAAAATAAATCCTAAGATAGCTACAATATAATTATTATTTATATTGTAGCTATATTAGGGTTTATTTTAAAGGTAAGTATTTAGTTTTAAATAGGATTAATTTAGTTAATAAGAGAAATATTATTTAGATTTATTTAATTAATATTTAAGTTAGGTGGGTGTTAGGGTTAGGGTTAATAGTTTTATTACAGTGGCGGAGGTGTAGGGGGGGGCAGGATAGGGGTTAATAAATTTATTATAGGTTGCGGCGGTATAGGGGGGGCAGGATAGGGGTTAATAAATTTATTATAGGTGGCGACGGTGTAGGGGGGCAGATTAGGGGTTAATAAGTTTAATATAGGTGGCGGCGGGGTCTGGGAGCGGCGGTTTAGGGGTCCGGGATCCGCAGGGTAGGGGTTAATAACTTTATTATAGGTGGCGGCGGTATAGGGGGGGCAGGATAGGGGTTACTAGGTATAATGTAGGTTGCGGCGGGGTCTAGGAGCGGCGGTTTAGGGGTTAATAACTTTATTTAGTTGCGGGGGGCTCCGGTATAGGGGGTAGAACAGTATAGTTAGTGTGGGTGCTTAGTGACAGCTTGTCAATAAAGCTGTCAAAAAGCCGAAGAGCAGCGAGATCGGTTGAGTGATAACTCTCACAGTCCGCTGCTCATCGCCCCTAATTGGTGTGCGGCTTTTTGACAGATTTTTTTGATAACTTTGGTGAAATTTTTCAGGTCCGCGGCGGCGATGGTAGGCGAGCTTAGGTGGACGTATTGGACCGGCGAAGGCAGGTAAAGTAGACACGTTGATAACTAGAGGCCAATGTGTTCGTTAAATGCGGTGTATAAATGAATTGAAAAGAGTATATCCTCCTGATTAGGCAGTCTGTGCAAGTGTGAATCTGGGTTAAACTTAGCCGTGTAGATTTGGCTGCTTTTTCTTCAATTGTTACAACAATTTGCAGTCTTCAGGAGTATACGCCAATAGATATAATTTAGCAACAACAAGGAATGAGTTTTTTACTCACTTGGAGCTTTCGGCGTCCTCGCTCTCTTTACACGTATCCTCTGTGTGATGCAATGTTAGTAGGGTACAGCCAATTAGGACCATTAAAGTGTGCGCACTTATTTGAAAACTTGAACTCTTTGAAGATAAAAAACTCCTACTGGCTCAGTATGTGCTATCTGAGCACATAGAAAGAGTCGGTCCTGGGAGTGATTTCTTTGCTGCAGGAGCAATCTATGCGGACGTCTACGCATTTCAGCTGTTAAGCCTTTATCAAGATGTCCATTTTTCATTGCTCCTCCATTTTATAGGCTAATTTAACCCTTGCACACCCCCTTGCACACCTGAATACCTGATTCACTTCCGTCTTGCTCATATATTCTAACATGTTGATTAGATAAAAGACAAGTAATCCTGTTGAATTTAAACAGGGCACAGAAAACTTAATATGTAATATGTTGTGACTATAAAAGTTTAAACGAAATTCTCTCTAATGATAATAACTTGTAAAACATTTGATAAACAAAAAATACACTTTAACATTTGCATAAATTGGGGATATTTTAACATAAAAAAATAAAATATCGATATAAATTTGTTGATCCATGATCGAACTTTCCTTTCTAACATAAGCTTCAAGTGAACTATTAAAAGACTCATGATAAAACCTTTTATCTTTATATTAATATTGGTTCACCTATAGTCCAGGGATAATGAACCAATCAATAAAGTTGATGTATAAATATAGAACCAGATATAATAAGCTGGAAGGGATTTCTAAAATAGGCACATATCTATATGTAAAAGTGTATAGAAATATAGAAGTGTATAATAAAAATGTATAAAATATATAAAAATATATATATATAAAAAATACATATATAAACAATTTTTCTAAAATTATCATTGGGGCAGATGACGTTTGTGATAAAGAATATATATATATATATATTTGATTTGGGAATCAACCGATAAAACACTTCATATTTTAAAATAATTATTTATTAGATTAAATGAATATTTGGTTGGAGTGGAAATAGACAGGAATACATATGTAGAGTTAACAAACTCCATTAGTGTAAAAAATCGATATTTACAGAATATACAATGGTACATTTAATTTATTTTATATTTGTATCACTAATTGCATATACCTTTAATCTATCTTTAAGGGACAAGTTCAGGCTCTTGTATTGTGGAATCATTACAGATCTTGAGATGACATGATAGGTGGCTTATCTCTCATTATTAGAAAATGGTAAGTGAAGTCAAAATCAAACATGGAATTATTTTAGAATAAAATTTAAATCTAACTCACTATTCAAGCCTTTAGGGTCTAAAGTATCAAAGTTGAAAATTAGCTCTGCCTCCTGTCTCAGTAGCTTCTCTTCCATATTACCTCTCCTTCCATCAGATTCAACTTTTTTCACACCCCAAAATTTAAAATCATCTATTTTTCCCTGATGTACTTCGATAAAGTGTCTATATAGACTAGTGTCTTTTCTACAGTGTTCAATTGCCAGGATGTGCCCTCGTATACGGTTTCTACGTTTTCTGCTAGTCTGACCGAAATATTTTAAATTACAGCTACACTGCACTAAATAAATGATATTGATATCTGAACACCTAAGTATTCCATTAATTTTAAAGACTTTTCCGGTTTTATCAGACTTAATATTTTTTAATTTTGTACTGTATTTACAGGATTTACATCATTGGCAGGGGAAAAAACCCTCAATGTTGTGCCCTTCTAAATCTTTAATATTTTCATTGAAAGTTACTTTCTTATTTTTCAACTCACTGGGAGCTAGCATACTTTTAAAATGTTTAGCCTTTTTGTAGATAAATTTAGGGTTTCTCCCTAATGTATGTCCTATAATAGGATCCTTTAATAGTATGGGCCAGTGTTTCCTGACTATTTTTTCAAAGGACTTGTATTGTGCTGAATAGGTGGCAATTATTGGAATATCCAATAACTGTCCCTCAGTGTCAATTGTCTCTAGTTTTTTTATAGTCTTATTTAGTAGAGTTTTTCTGTCCACTTTTTTAATCGTCTCTGCTAGTTGTTCAATTTTTTCACCATTATATCCTTTTTCTATGAACCTATTGACTAAAACTTGGAATTGTTGTTCATAATCGGAATCATCAGTACAATTTTTCTTGACTCTAAGGAGTTGGCCTTTCGGAATATTGTTCTTCCATGTTTTTTTTTTTTATAAATATTTTTATTGAGGTTTGATAAAGGCTTACAAAATTCTTGAAATCAAGATAATATTTAAACAAAACAGTATCAGAATACAATCTTAACAGAGTTTAACGTGCCTTACAGTCTTCGAGCCTTCTGGTGTTCGCAGGGGGCCTCTTTTGGGTCCCTTGATCTTCATAAAACAATATAAGGCTCCCACGGAGAATAAGAGACCACTCATGGATCTCGTTTAGTAAACCTCATTTTTTTTTAAAGAGTAGTATGAACAATTTAGATAAGCTATAGGAAAGGGGTTGAAGAAGATGATAGGAAGAGAGGAATGGAAGAAAGAATGAGGGGTTGGTGTTGCTGTACTTGGTGAGGTAGTTGTCAACTACTTTTCTTTTAGTTAAGACAAGTTGACTCATTTAGGATTCTGTTTAGACAATTAGGGTTTCATGGGTTTGGCGATGTATTTGTGTTTCCCACCTTATCTATGCTTTTAGGGTGTAAATAGGCAACAATGTTATGGTTCGTTTTGTTTACGCGTGGTTAGTGTAGGGTGTTATAGTTTAAGGTAGTGTTCCCATAGTGCTGTCATTTCAGCGTATACCTCCATTTTGGCATATTTAACAAAATAAAACTCCTCTAGATCCAGGAATTCTGATACTCTCTTAGTCCAAAGCAATGTGGAGGGGACCTCCTTGCTTCTCCAGTTTCTAGCTAATAGGTATCTAGCACTATTAGTCATGATGTAAAAAAGTTTGAGGCAATGTTTCTGTTTAATGTGGGGAGGTCTACTTAGTAGCCAGATTGTGGGGTCTAGAGGGAATTGGGTATCTAGAACTTTTTCTATTTCTCTGATTATGTCTCTACAGTAGTTTTGGACCGCGTTACACCACCACCACATGTGAGCCAGGTTACCGCAGCTATGTCCGCATCTCCAACATTGCTTGGATGTGTCGCGGTATAGTCGGTGTAATTTAGTTGGGGAAAGATACCATCTGTGTAAGATTTTTAAATTGATTTCCTGTATGGAGAGTGAAATTGAAGTTTTTGTGATATTTTGGAAAATTAATGTACTGGTGTGGGGTAAGATTGTTATACCTAGTTCGTCTTCCCATTTTTCTAGGAAGGGAGGGGTTTGGCCAGGAGAGTTTTGTGTTAATATTCTATAAATTAGTGCGAGAGTGTGTGATATTGGAGGAGTCCTTATGCAGAGTTTCTTAAAGTTGGTTAATGGTCGAACCATGTTTCTAGAGTGTTCATGTGTTGTTATGAAGTGATGGATGCGGGCATATTGGAACCAGTTTTGGAAAAGAGAATATCCCATGTCAATCAAGTCCGCTTGCGGTAATAATTTTTCATTTGATATGATATAGTGAATAGGGATATCCCTATAGTATGAACCCGGGGTATCTTTTGTTAGAGGTGTTCCTAGTGTGAATTGGCCATTATCTATGATTGAGGTTAGTGGAGAAGGTTTAGATGATATATAGGGGTGTGTAGCTATTGTGATTTCCCATATTTTATATGTTTCTGTGATCAGGTGTGAGTTATAATTAAGCTTTGTAGTCGGTTTGTCGAGATTCCAGCACTATTTTCCTAGGTGTGGATTGTTTGATAATGAGTGTTCTAATTGAACCCATCTTTTATGTTCATAGTGTATACACCAGTCAACTATCCTTTGCAAGAATATGGCTTGTCGGTATTTTGATATGTTAGGTATGCCTAGTCCTCCTTGGAGTTTTGGGGTTTGCATGATGTTTTTATTTATCCTGGGGGGGCGACGACGCCAAACAAAGTCACTACATGCTTTCTGTAGGGTGGGAATGTAGTTTTTAGGGATCGGGATTGGTAGGGCCTGCATTATATATAGTAGTCGTGGGAATATATTCATTTTGAGAACATTTATTTTGCCCAGCCAGGAGAGCTTTTTAGAGAGCCAGGATGATAGATCCCTGATAATTGCTTTTTGTATTGGTATGTAGTTTTGTATGTAGGTTTGTTCGATAGAAGTGGTTAGTTGTATTCCTAGGTAGTGTAGGGAGTGGGTTCGCCACGTAAATGGCATTAGAGTTTTAATATTTGCTAGAGCTGTGCTGGTTAAGTTAATATTTAAGGCTTCGGATTTGGAGACATTTATAGAAAAGTTGGATAGTGACTGGAAGGTTTGGAATTCCTGTAAGAGGGGGGTTATTGAATTTTCGGGGTTTGTTAACGTGAATAAGATGTCGTCGGCAAACAGAGACATTACGTATGTTTGTGTTCCTACTTGTATTCCGCTAATTGAGGGGTTTTGCCTGATCTTTGTGGCCAAGGTTTCTATGAAGCAGGCGAACAATAAGGGAGATAGGGGGCAACCTTGCCTTGTGCCGTTGGTTATGTTGAATGAATTGGATAGTGTGCCATTGATAAGTAATTTTGCGTTGGGGTGGGAGTATAAGGCAAATATTCTGTTAATGATCTTAGGTCCTAGACCCAATTTAGTTAAGGTGGCTTTAAGGAAATCCCAACCAACACGGTCAAAGGCCTTTTCGGCATCTATTGACAGAAGGATCCCTGGGACCTCCTTATCTTGCATGTATTGAATTAAATTGAGGGCCCTGACCGTGTTGTCTTTCGCCTCACGCCTGGGGACAAATCCCACCTGATCCTGATGGATCAGGTCTGGTAGTACCAGGTTCATTCTATTAGCCAATACCTTTGCGAAAATTTTTACGTCTGAATTTATTAGTGAAATAGGGCGAAAGTGAGAGGGATGTTCTAATGATTTGTTAGGCTTAGGGAGGAGAATGATGTGGGCTTCTAACAATGTAGGGGAGAATTGTTTAGACTCATCAATGTAATTGAAAAATGAAGTAATGTGGGGGAGTAATTCTTCCTGGAATGTCTTATAATATCGGTTGCTAAAACCGTCTGGCCCTGGTGATTTCCCAGATGGGAGATCTTTAATGGCTAGTTTGATTTCTTCTGCGGTTATAGGGTCCTCTAGTTGGTTTTGTTGGTTAGTGGTAAGATGAGGTAAGTTAAGAGATGATAAGTATGTATTTATGTCGTCTGATAGAGCTGTTTGTGGGCTCACTGAATTGCCAGGGTTGGAGCGCAAGTTATATAGTTTTTGAAAGTATGTCCTAAAGGTGTTTGTAATAGCCTGGGTTGAAAAGTGTGATATATTGTTATCGTCCTTGATGTGTAGGATATAGTTTTTTTTCTGTTTTAATCTGAGGTAACGAGCAAGGGATCTGCCTGATTTATTGCGGCCAACGTAGTTCGCTTGTTTTGTTCTTCCATGTTTTATGATAACAACTTTGGAAGTCTACATAATTATTCGAATCTACTTTTTTAAAATAGGTACGGGTTTTGATCTCATCATTAACAATCTCTACTTCAATGTCAAGGAAATTAATTTTATTTTTACTTGATTCATGTGTAAACGATAAACCCAAATTGTTGGTATTAAGGTCCTCAATAAAAAGGTTGAGTAATTGCTGATCACCCTTCCATATTATGAACAGGTCATCTATATAGCGTCTATAGAGCACAAGATTCGCACCCCAAGGGCCATTTTCAAATAGATTTTTCTCGAAGTGCCCCATGAATAAATTAGCATAACTGGGTGCGAATCTTGTCCCCATAGCCGTTCCTTTGATTTGGAGGAAGTATTTTCCATTAAATTTAAAATAGTTTTTATTGAGGATAAATTCAATACAATCCAATAAAAATCTCAATTGGGTTGAGGACATTTCCGGATCTAGTTGTAAGTAATAGTCTACTTCTATGAGTCCTAAAGTGTGTTGTATATTAGTATACAATGCACTAGCATCACATGTAACTAATATATAGTCTTTCGACCATTTGACAGTTTCAAGTATTTTTAAAAATTGGGTGGAATCGGCTAGATAAGAAGATAAGATAAGAAATCTTTCACATATTTTTGGAGAAAATGATCAATATAGTGTGATATATTAGAAGTTATTGAGTCTATGCCTGAGATGATTGGACGGGCTGGTGGATATTGTAAATTTTTATGGATTTTGGGTATGAAGTAAAAAATGGGTCTTCTGAAATGTTTATTTGATAAAAAGTTCAACTCTGCATCATTAAGTAAACCCATGGATTAGGCTTTTTTAAGTAATTCCTGTAATTGAGTGAAATATAAGTCCCCAGGGTCATTGATTCATTTGTTATAGGTGGTAGGGTCTTCCAATAATCTGTTTGCTTCATCCAAATAATTTTCTCGATTCATTAAAACTAGTCCTCCACCCTTGTCTGCCTGTTTGATCACTAGATCATCTCTTTTCTGCAGGTCTCTCAGGATGTTCTTTTCTTTTAATGTTAAATTCCAATTGACATTTTTAATTTTAGAATGTTCTATTTCATCAGTGTCTTGTTTTACTAACTTTTCAAATGTTTGAATGAAACTGTGGGGTGTGAAAAAAGTTGAATCTGATGGAAGGAGAGGTAATATGGAAGAGAAGCTACTGAGACAGGAGGCAGAGCTAATTTTCAACTTCGATACTTTAGCCCCTAAAGGCTTGAATAGTGAGTTAGATTTAAATTTTATTCTAAAATAATTCCATGTTCGATTTTGACTTCACTTACAATTTTCTAATAATGAGAGATAAGCAACCTATCATGTCATCTCAAGATCTGTAATGATTCCACAATACAAGAGCCTGAACTTGTCCCTTAAAGATAGCTTAAAGGTATACGCAATTAGTGATACAAATATAAAATAAATTAAATGTACCATTGTATATTCTGTAAATATAGATTTTTTTTACACTAACGGAGTTTGTTAACCCTATATATGTATTACTGTCTATTTCCACTCCAACCAAATATTAATTTAATCTAATAAATATTTTAAAATATGAAGTGTTTTATCAGTTGATTCCCAAATCAAATATATATATATATATATTCTTTATCACAAACGTCATCTGCCCCAATGATAATTTTAGAAAAATTGTTTATATATGTATTTTTTATATATATATATTTTTATATATTTTATACATTTTTATTATACACTTCTATATTTCTATACACTTTTACATATAGATATGTGCCTATTTTAGAAATCCCTTCCAGCTTATTATATCTGGTTCTATATTTATACATCAACTTTATCGATTGGTTCAATATCCCTGGACTATAGGTGAACCAATATTAATATAAAGATAAAAGGTTTTATCATGAGTCTTTTAATCGTTCACTTGAAGCTTATGTTAGAAAGGAAAGTTCGATCATGGATCAACACATTACTCCTGATTTTATAATAAGTATTTATATAGATATTTTATTTTTAATTTTTAATTTTAAAATATCCCCAATTTATGCAAATGTTAAAGTGTATTTTTTGTTTATCAAATGTTTTACAAGTTATTATCATTAGAGAGAATTTCGTTTAAACTTTAATAGTCACAACATATTAGACATTAAGTTTTCTGTGCCCTGTTTAAATTCAACAGGATTACTTGTCTTTTATCTGATCAACATGTTAGAATATATGAGCAAGACGGAAGTGAATCAGGTATTCAGGTGTGCAAGGGTTAAATTAGCCTATAAAATGGAGGAGCAACGAAAAATGGACATCTTCATAAAGGCTTAACAGCTGAAACGCGTAGACGTCCGCATAGATTGCTCCTGCAGCAAAGAAATCACTCCCAGGACCGACTCTTTCTACGTGCTCAGATAGCACATACTGAGCCGGTAGGAGTTTTTTATCTTCAAAGAGTTCAAGTTTTCAAATAAGTGCGCGCACTTTAATGGTCCTAATTGGCTGGACCCTACTAACATTGCATCACACAAAGGATACGTGTGAAGAGAGCAAGGATGCCGAAAGCTCCAAGTGAGCAAAAAACTCATTCCTTGTTGTTGCTAAATTATATCTATTGGCGTATACTCCTGAAGACTGCAAATTGTTGCAAATTGTTGTAACAATTGAAGAAAAAGCATCCAAATCTACACGGCTAAGTTTAACACAGATTCACACTTGCACAGACTGCCTAACCAGGAGGATATCCTCTTTTCAATTCATTTATACACTGCATTTAATGAACACATTGCATTTTCTAGTGGTAACATTGTAACTTACGATCGAAGGGATTTGCACCTATGAGTCAGCACTAAATAATATACAGTGTTGCCTATTTCAACAGTATGAGCGATTAAACATTCCATAAGTTGCCACTGTGTTCTTGGTATATCCCAGCAGTGTTAGGATCCGACTGCACATTTAATCCTTTATTTTAGTCTTATTGGTATTGCTATATTTTTTATTTTCCAATCAATTTTAATTCATTTTATTATATACACCGGTGTAATTGTATATGTATGCTGTTATTAATCCATTCATTAAATAAAATATTTTGTTGAATAATATATTAATTTGTTATTTTGAATCCATTTAGCCTTTCCTTCAGACCACCCAAGTAGTAATCCACCTGCATTTAGCTATATTAATGTTTGTTCACCTATAGTTGGGGAAATTGCTGGATTAATTTATATATTTTTACAATTATTTATATGTTTCAATTTTGAGCTTATTTAGCAGATAACGTGATTGATTTTGGTTGATATATACCATTAGTCCTCTCTGACAGTCAGCCCCAGACAGAGTGCGATGGTCTTTTCTGCACAGAGCTATGACTGAGATGGGAGTCCCAGAGCCTTTTTTAAATTCGGCCATGGCTTTATATTCCTCCCCAAATGCAAAAATCTGAATTAACGGTACCCTTTCTGAATCCTTTGCAATCAATAATGGCACTAGACAGGGTTGTCCCTTATCCCCGCTTCTTTTTGCCATATCTATCGAAGTATTAGCTCAAAAAGTCAGGAAAAACAAAAAGATTACGGGAATAGTAGTAGGTGAGAATGAACATAAACAAGCCCTCTATGCCGACGATGCGCTATTTTCTTTAACAAACGCAGAGACATCTATTCCAGCATAGCAAATATAGTAAGATCTCTAATTTTCAACTAAATATCTCTAAATCCGAAATTCTCAACATCAACACCAACCCAGTACATGTACAACACTTAAGTAGGTACTATAACATTCCTATTGCCCAGCACAAACTGAAATATTTAGGGATTTATCTTACCCCTACATCTCAGGAACTATACAAACTCAATTACAATAATATAAAAAATGAAATAATCAGAGACCTTTCGGTTTGGAAAAACAAAAAGCTTTCGTGGCTGGGGAGGATAGGGGTTCTGAAAATGAACGTCCTTCCTCGCATTTTATATTTATTCCAGACCCTTCCCATACAGCTCCCTAAAGGATACATAAATCAATTACAAAAAGATTTTGAACAATACATTTGGGATGGCGCTAGACCCAGAATCCCAAGAAAAACTATGTATCTCTCTAGGGACAATGGAGGTTTGGGTGTCCCATGTCTACAAACTTACAAACATGCAATAACCCTTCAACACATAGTAGAGTGGGCACACAATTCAAACGATAAAGCCTGGATACACATAGACAGAGAAATTTTTAAAACCAACAATATAGCAACGTTGGCTTAGACACCACGGCAAAAAAGATCTAAGACAACTGAAAAATATCATGTCACTGCTGTAATATTGTCAGATTGGGATAAGCTATTATCCACCAGTACGCATATTTCCTCAAAAGATGCCCCTCTTACCCCTATTCTGGAATATATAGAACTCCCATATTGTTGTTTAGGTTTTACGAAATTACAACCGTACAGCCTTCGGTTAGGGTCAGCCTATTTTATCTCAGAAGATGGCAGAATAAAGACACAGGCTGAACTGGAGGAAGCTCATGGGGAGATCTTCTCCTCATGGCTTCACTACCACCAGCTAGTACACTTTATCTCCCACCACAAACATAAGGAGGCCCTTGGTAGGAAACCCGCGCCCTTTGAGACCCTTTGTATCTCAACATCTGCCCGACACATTTAATTTCCAAGCTATACAAGATAATATCCAATTCTGAGGCAGCAGAACTTCCCTCCTACACATACTCTTGGAAAAAGGAATTGGGAGATAGAAGAAGGGACTTGGCATCGTGCCTTTAGACTGATTAAAAAAATCCTTGGTCTCTGCAACAATCCAAGAAATTCACCTAAAGCTCCTGTGCAGGTGGTACTTAACTTTGTCGCGCCTCCACAGGATCTTTCCCACACTTAGCAACACGTGTTGGAGGGGATGCGGGGAGGAGGGCTCCCTCCTCCACATTTGGTGGTCTTGCCCCAAGCTACAGAGATTCTGGCCAGACACCTTGTCAGAGATATCTGAGATCCTTGGGATTGAGATCCCTCACAATCCAAACATTATCTTGTTCCTTGACCTCCCCAAGGTAGCCTAATTATGCTCACTGTGGCTAAAAAAACTCATACCAAAACATTGGAAATCCCAATTAGCCCCCACCCAAGAGGAATGGAGGATAACAGTTTCCGACCTCCTCTCTCTGGAGAGATACCATTTTCTAAAAACGCATCAATTAGAAACTTACGAGCTGATGGTGGCATTGTGGCAGAGAAAGATATAATTTATAAAAGTTTTGTCATTACTCGAACCTCCTTTCCCCTTTTTTTTTTCCCTATTCCTTCTCTCCCCTAGCACACTCATAGTTCTTTCTTTCTTTTCCTTTCCCCCTGCATACTAGTATTTCTTCTTTCTCTTTAACTTTGTAAAATTATATGATTGTTTGCAACTTCCGTAGTTAAACTTCTGAAAATTGTAAAAATTTAAACAGCACTGTGAGAAAAGTTATGGTATAATCTTAATATTGAAATTGCATTCATATTTTCTCATGTTTCTTTTATCTTCAATGGAATAGACAATTTTGGTCTGTACGGTTTAAAATATGGTATCCAAGATATTTCAGATCTGTAATATTTGTTAAAGTCACAATCCATGTTTTTCATTTTGCTTGTCTAAAAATGCTACCTTGTTGTCTCTTTCAATATCTTAATAAAGATTTAAATATAAAAAAAAAAAGGAAAAAGTTAAAGAATTTATACCCGAAATAGTGTAACAAAATTAAACATTAAACTGTGGACCCAATTATATAAGAGCTATCAGTGCATAGACATGTAGGAGCCACTCAAGCTTGGGTATCTGATTTAGAACTTTAAACTTAACTTGAAGGTGGTGCTGATCAATCATGCTAAGCTAGGTAGGAAAAATAAAGTCAGCACTATGATAAAATTTAAACGTTACTATAGGGGATGCGATATGGGCGAGACAAACCGTGTAGGTAGTCCTCCCAATCTAGGGGGCATATTATGTGGTGGTGGTGGTGGTGGGGGGGAGGTGGACATTTAAATATAGTAGGTAGCGAAGTATATGTGTTACTGGGGGGAAAAAGTAGAAATAAGCATATTAATAAGTGAGGGGTAATAACATAAATAGTATAACCAAGCATTGTATATACGGCCACTCTTGGACCTTGAAATTTAGTTAGAAACAGCAGGGTTAGAAGGTTTTGACTAATAAAGAATAACCGAAGCGCTCTAAATTCTATTACCAATATTAACTGTGTTGGTGTTATAATAGGGGTGCAACTGAGAAAGAAAAAATATTTTATTCACTTGAATGACTAACAGGCTAATCCGAGTAATATTCGCTTAGAATGTAGGGATAATTATTCACTCCCAATTGTATCAAATGTTTAGGTTAAGTTTATGAGCTAACCAGCGTATACTTGGCATATAGAGATGGATATGTGATCTTCCCTACATCTATTGGGGAGCATAAGCTCTATCTAGGTGTGTGGGTGTCTTGGGACCCCTGTCAATCAGGATATTAATAGGGCTTAGAGATGGTACTTATGTTAAAATTGTTTGCACTGGAGTATAGAATATTTAGGGCGAAATATAGGCATGTCAGTGCAGAGATAGGTAGTGAAACAATTAAATAAAATATCTCCCCTCTGCATGATAAGGCAAAAACCCTGTCTCGTGGGTATGGGTCCAATACCCAGACACAGGAGTGCCATAACGATGAACACAGCTCCATCACCTGAGAAGAGAGTATGATAAACTCATAGAAACTAGTATGAGAGATGTGCACACTGTCTTGCCATCTTTAATGCCCCTACAGATTAGGTGTCACAGATAGATGACTACTAGCTATATGTTGATATGCTAGAGGTATGTATGGATTGAGGTACTATAAGTCACCATGAGCTCCACTAAAAATATCCTTTCTGGTAGTGTGGAACCTAAGGGTATATGAAAATAATAATGCAAACAGAAGTGTATTCAACCTTAAAGGGACATTAAACCTACATTTTTTTTCTTTCATGATTCAGATAGAGTATACCATTTTAAACAGCTTTCTAATTTACTTCTATTATCTAATTTGCTTCATTCTCTTAATATTCTTTCCTGAAAAGCATATCTAGATAGGCTCAGTAGCTTCTGATTGGTGGCTGCACATAGATTCCTCATGTGATTGGCTCACCAATGTGCATTGCTATTTCTTTAACAAAGGATATCTAAAGATTGCAGCAAATTAGATAATAGAAGTAAATTGGAATGATTTTTAAAAATGTATTCTCTATCTGAATCATTAAAGAGAAAATTCGGGTTTAATGGCCCTTTAATGCAGACCTAGAGGTGTGTCAAGTGCAGTACTGGCCTCAATTATACTAAGTCCATACAATGAAAGAGAGATATAGAAATATTCCTTACTTTGTCTATGTTAGAGCACAGGTCTGAACCGCTAGCTATTTAGTTCGCTAGTGTCCGAAACAGAAACTTTTGTTATTTAAATTCTCAGCATAGGTGGCAAGAATCAGGTAAACTAATAATCCTGGCAAACCATAAGAAAATTATATTATTACCAGATTCCTGAGTGACCCAGTGTTATTGTCGACAGATAAGACCAGGTTAACAGGAATTACCTAACAAAATATTTGTGACTATAAAGGGCAAACCAGAATTGATTAAAGGGACACTGTACCCAAAAATTTTCTTTCGTGATTCAGATTGAGCATGAAATTTTAAGCAACTTTCTAATTTACTCCTATTATCAAATTTTCTTCATTCTCTTGGTATCTTTATTTGAAATGCAAGAATGAAAGTTTAGATGCCGGCCCATTTTTGGTGAACAACCTGGGTTGTCCTTGCTGATTGGTGGATAAATTCATCCACCAATAAAAAAGTGCTGTCCAGAGTACTGAAACCAAAAAAAAGCTTAGATGCCTTCTTTTTCAAATAATGATAGCAAGAGAACAAAGAAAAATTGATAATAGGAATAAATTAGAAAGTTGCTTAAAATTGCATGCTCTTCCTGAATTACAAAAGAAAAAATTCAGTGTCCCTTTAACTCACCTGATTCAATAATAAAACTTTAAATATAAATGAGCATAAATAATATTAACAAAACTGTTTCATATAGGTTTGTTTCATACTTATCAACATTGTGGGAGCCTTCACTGGGGTTCAGTGTAAATAGACCCTCTTAGGTTACCCCCGGACCCTCTCTTGCCATTATCCTGATTTGTCTATCTGGTCAGCTTAGCCTCCCATCTCCTCTGGATAGGGTGTGGTCATCATGCATGCTCAGTGTGACCCCTTTTGCCGTCTGCTTGTCCCCTTCCCCCTCTTGTGGGTGAGTGTGTATTTTATGATAAGGTTAGGTTTCAAAATAATGATTGGCTAACACTAATTACAGATTATTTTTTGTTAATGAGCTAAGATTTAGCAGTCAGAATATTTTTCCCTCAGAAGATGGCACTCGTCACTAAGCTATAATAGACAAATATGTATTTTGTAAATATAATGTGAAAAACAAGTCAGTATCTCCATTTGACCGTTAACCAAGGTTGAACCCCACTAATGTTTATAGAAAAAGAGACTTATTGGAACCATGTATGACAAACATGGGGATATTTGTGGATATTTATACCATATATATATATATATATATATATATATATATATATATAATGATAGGAATCATGCAGTTATGTAAGGGACCTTGAATATCATAGGCCTAGATTTGGAGTTTGGCGTTAGCCGTGAAAACCAGCGTTAGAGGCTCCTAACGCTGGTTTTAGGCTACCGCCGGTATTTGGAGTCACTCAAAATAGGGTCTAACGCTCACTTTTCAGCCGCGACTTTTCCATACCGCAGATCCCCTTACGTAAATTGCGTATCCTATCTTTTCAATGGGATCTTTCTAACTCCGGTATTTAGAGTCGTGTCTGAAGTGAGCTTTAGACATCTAACAACAAAACTCCAGCCGCAGGAAAAAAGTCAGTAGTTAAGAGCTTTCTGGGCTAACGCCGGTTTATAAAGCTCTTAACTACTGTGCTCTAAAGTACACTAACACCCATAAACTACCTATGTACCCCTAAACCGAGATCCCCCCACATCGCCGCAACTCGATTAAATTTTTTTAACCCCTAATCTGCCGACCGCCACCTACGTTATACTTATGTACCCCTAATCTGCTGCCCCTAACACTGCCGACCCCTGTATTATATTTATTAACCCCTAACCTGCCCCCCACAACGTCGCCTCCACCTACCTACACTTATTAACCCCTAATCTGCCGACCGCAAAGCGCCGCCACCTACGTTATCCTTATGTACCCCTAATCTGCTGCCCCTAACACCGCCGACCCCTATATTATATTTATTAACCCCTAATCTGCCCCCCACAACGTCGCCTCCACCTGCCTACACTTATTAACCCCTAATCTGCCGACCGGAGCTCATCGCTATTCTAATAAATGTATTAACCCCTAAAGCTAAGTCTAACCCTAACACTAACACCCCCCTAAATTAAATATAATTTACATCTAACGAAATTAATTAACTCTTATTAAATAAATTATTCCTATTTAAAGATAAATACTTACCTGTAAAATAAATCCTAATATAGCTACAATATAAATTATAATTATATTATAGCTATTTTAGGATTTATATTTATTTTACAGGTAACTTTGTATTTATTTTAACCAGGTACAATAGCTATTAAATAGTTAATAACTATTTAATAGCTACCTAGTTAAAATAATTACAAAATTACCTGTAAAATAAATCCTAACCTAAGTTACAATTAAACCTAACACTACACTATCAATAAATTAATTAAATAAACTACCTACAATTACCTACAATTAACCTAACACTACACTATCAATAAATTAATTAAATACAATTACTACAAATAAATACAATTAAATAAACTAGCTAAAGTACAAAAAATAAAAAAGAACTAAGTTACAAAAAATAAAAAAATATTTACAAACATAATAAAAATATTACAACAATTTTAAACTAATTACACCTACTCTAAGCCCCCTAATAAAATAACAAAGCCCCCCAAAATAAAAAAATGCCCTACCCTATTCTAAATTACTAAAGTTCAAAGCTCTTTTACCTTACCAGCCCTGAACAGGGCCCTTTGCGGGGCATGCCCCAAAGAATTCAGCTCTTTTGCCTGTAAAAAAAAACATACAATACTCCCCCCCCCCAACATTACAACCCACCACCCACATACCCCTAATCTAACCCAAACCCCCCTTAAATAAACCTAACACTAAGACCCTGAAGATCTTCCTACCTTATCTTCACCCTGCCAGGTTCACCGATCCGTCCTGAAGAGCTCCTCCGATGTCCTGATCCAAGCCCAAGCGGGGGGCTGAAGAGGTCCATGATCCGGCTGAAGTCTTCATCCAAGCGGGAGCTGAAGAGGTCCATGATCCGGATGAAGTCTTCATCCAAGCGGGAGCTGAAGAGGTCCATGATCCGGATGAAGTCTTCTATCAACGGCATCTTCAATCTTCTTTCTTCCGGATCCATCTTGCAGACCTCCGACGCGGAACATCCTCTTCTCCCGACGCCTACTAGCCGAATGACGGTTCCTTTAAGGGACGTCATCCAAGATGGCGTCCCTCGAATTCCGATTGGCTGATAGGATTCTATCAGCCAATCGGAATTAAGGTAGGAATATTCTGATTGGCTGATGGAATCAGCCAATCAGAATCAAGTTCAATCCGATTGGCTGATCCAATCAGCCAATCAGATTGAGCTCGCATTCTATTGGCTGATCGGAACAGCCAATAGAATGCAAGCTCAATCTGATTGGCTGATTGGATCAGCCAATCGGATTGAACTTGATTCTGATTGGCTGATTCCATCAGCCAATCAGAATATTAGTACCTTAATTCCGATTGGCTGATATAATCCTATCAGCCAATCGGAATTCGAGGGACGCCATCTTGGATGATGTCCCTTAAAGGAACCGTCATTCGGCTAGTAGGCGTCGGGAGAAGAGGATGTTCCGCGTCAGAGGTCTGCAAGATGGATCCGGAAGAAAGAAGATTGAAGATGCCGTTGATAGAAGACTTCATCCGGATCATGGACCTCTTCAGCTCCCGCTTGGATGAAGACTTCATCCGGATCATGGACCTCTTCAGCTCCCGCTTGGATGAAGACTTCAGCCGGATCATGGACCTCTTCAGCCCCCCGCTTGGGCTTGGATCAGGATATCGGAGGAGCTCTTCAGGACGGATCGGTGAACCTGGCAGGGTGAAGATAAGGTAGGAAGATCTTCAGGGGCTTAGTGTTAGGTTTATTTAAGGGGGGTTTGGGTTAGATTAGGGGTATGTGGGTGGTGGGTTGTAATGTTGGGGGGGTATTGTATGTTTTTTTTTACAGGCAAAAGAGCTGAATTCTTTGGGGCATGCCCCGCAAAGGGCCCTGTTCAGGGCTGGTAAGGTAAAAGAGCGTTGAACTTTAGTAATATAGAATAGGGTAGGGCATTTTTTTATTTTGGGGGGCTTTGTTATTTTTTTTAGGGGGCTTAGAGTAGGTGTAATTAGTTTAAAATTGTTGTAATATTTTTATTATGTTTGTAAATATTTTTTTATTTTTTGTAACTTAGTTCTTTTTTATTTTTTGTACTTTAGCTAGTTTATTTAATTGTATTTATTTGTAGGAATTGTATTTAATTAATTTATTGATAGTGTAGTGTTAGGTTAATTTTAGGTAATTGTAGGTAGTTTATTTAATTAATTTATTGATAGTGTAGTGTTAGGTTTAATTGTAACTTAGGTTAGGATTTATTTTACAGGTAATTTTGTAATTATTTTAACTATTTTTGCTATTAAATAGTTCTTAACTATTTAATAGCTATTGTACCTGGTTAAAATAAATACAAAGTTACCTGTAAAATAAATATAAATCCTAAAATAGCTATAATATAATTATAATTTATATTGTAGCTATATTAGGATTTATTTTACAGGTAAGTATTTATCTTTAAATAGGAATAATTTATTTAATAAGAGTTAATTAATTTCGTTAGATGTAAATTATATTTAACTTAGGGGGGTGTTAGTGTTAGGGTTAGACTTAGCTTTAGGGGTTAATACATTTATTAGAATAGCGGTGAGCTCCAGTCGGCAGATTAGGGGTTAATAATTGAAGTTAGGTGTCGGCGATGTTAGGGAGGGCAGATTAGGGGTTAATACTATTTATTATAGGGTTAGTGAGGCGGATTAGGGGTTAATAACTTTATTATAGTAGCGCTCAGGTCCAGTCGGCAGATTAGGGGTTAATAAGTGTAGGCAGGTGGAGGCGACGTTGTGGGGGGCAGATTAGGGGTTAATAAATATAATATAGGGGTCGGCGATGTTAGGGCAGCAGATTAGGGGTACATAGGGATAATGTAAGTAGCGGCGGTTTACGGAGCGGCAGATTAGGGGTTAATAATAATATGCAGGGGTCAGCGATAGCGGGGGCGGCAGATTAGGGGTTAATAAGTGTAAGGTTAGGGGTGTTTAGACTCGGGGTACATGTTAGGGTGTTAGGTGCAGACGTAGGAAGTGTTTCCGCATAGCAAACAATGGGGCTGCGTTAGGAGCTGAACGCTGCTTTTTTGCAGGTGTTAGGTTTTTTTTCAGCTCAAACAGCCCCATTGTTTCCTATGGGAGAATCGTGCACGAGCATGTTTTTGAGGCTGGCCGCTTGCGTAAGCAACTCTGGTATCGAGAGTTGAAGCTGCGTTAAAAATGCTCTACGCTCCTTTTTTGGAGCCTAACGCAGCCTTTATGGACTCTCAATACCAGAGTTATTTTTATGGTGCGGCCAGAAAAAAGCCGGCGTTAGTTTTTCGG
Organism: Bombina bombina; assembly: GCF_027579735.1. Classification (NCBI taxonomy): domain Eukaryota; kingdom Metazoa; phylum Chordata; class Amphibia; order Anura; family Bombinatoridae; genus Bombina; species Bombina bombina. The sequence continues at coordinate 837,171,922 of NC_069502.1, forward strand.
GTCGTTCCCGACAAAACTCCAAATCTAGCCGTTAGTAACTAAACATGAATTATTTTGATAAAGTACAAAAACTTCACAGTAAGCTATTATATACTGACAAGCAACACTAGCTAATAGCTACATATTAATACTGATACATAATATATGTGTGTATATGTACCCGAATCTATAAGTAAATACACATGGTCAATTTTACCCCTATATTATATAGCACAGACATATGTGATTAATATGCAATATCAAAATGGTGAATTTTCCCAGACAATTGTCCTGACAGAGGTGTGATGTTGGATCAAGGATGACAGAGCATTGTCAGGGTCAGGGGTGCAACGTGAGTATGGGGATGACAGAGCAGTTGCAGGGTCAGGGGTTGTGATGTGGGTAGAAGGATGAAACAGCAGTTGCAGGGTCAGGGGCCTGATGTGGGTATAGGGATGACAGATCAGTTGCATGGTCAGGGGTGTGATGTGGGTATAGGGATGACAGATCAGTTGCATGGTCAGGGGTATGATGTGGGTATAGGGATGACAGATCAGTTGCATGGTCAGGGGTGTGATGTGGGTATAGGGATGACAGATCAGTTGCATGGTCAGGGGTGTGATGTGGGTATAGGGATGACAGATCAGTTGCATGGTCAGGGGTGTGATGTGGGTATAGGGATGACAGATCAGTTGCATGGTCAGGGGTGTGATGTGGGTTAGGGATGACAGAACAGTTGCATGATCAGGGGTGTGATGTGGGTTAGGGATGACAGAACTGTTGCAGGGTCAGAAGTGTGATGTGGGTGCAAGGATGACAAAGCAGTTGCAGAGTCAGGGGCCTGATGTGGGTATAGGGATGACAGATTAGTTGCATGGTCAGGGGTGTGATGTGGGTATAGGGATGACAGATCAGTTGCATGGTCAGGGGTGTGATGTGGGTATAGGGATGACAGATCAGTTGCATGGTCAGGGGTGTGATGTGGGTTAGGGATGACAGAACAGTTGCATGATCAGGGGTGTGATGTGGGTTAGGGATGACAGAACTGTTGCAGGGTCAGAAGTGTGATGTGGGTGCAAGGATGACAAAGCAGTTGCAGAGTCAGGGGCCTGATGTGGGTATAGGGATGACAGATTAGTTGCATGGTCAGGGGTGTGATGTGGGTATAGGGATGACAGATCAGTTGCATGGTCAGGGGTGTGATGTGGGTTAGGGATGACAGAACTGTTGCAGGGTCAGCAGTGTGATGTGGGTGCAAGGATGACAAAGCAGTTGCAGAGTCAGGGGTGTGATGTGGGTACAAAGATGACAGAGCAGTTGCAGGGTCAGGGATGTGATGTGGGTACAAGAATGACAAAGCAGTTGCAAGGTTAGAGGTGTGATGTTGTTATAGGGATGACAGAGCAGTTGTTGCAGGGTCAAGGGTGTGATGTGGGTATGAGGATGACAGATTAGTTACAGGGTCAGAGTATGAAGTCTGTATTGGGATGATATAAGTATGTATTGCAGAGCTGCAGATTCTTAAAGGAACATGAAACAGTAAATACATATATGATATAATAATGTAGATAAAACAAATATTAATCTGTGTATAATATATAGATATATTATTTACAAATCTTCAGTGCCCCGTTGTGGATGTGCAGAGCTAACAGGTCCAGGAGAACAGCCTCCTGCTGATGTGTGCACTGAATGAAGTGGGGTTGGTGTCATGAAGAGATCATTCCTCCCTATACTTAAACCACTGGTTTTCAAACCTGTCCTCAGGCCTCCCCAACAGGCCAGGTTTTCCTTACCTTACCTTGGATGAGAGCAGGTAAACTAACCAGGTTTACTAATCAGCTGATAATTTCACCTGTGCTCTAGTTCAGATATCCACAAAATGTGGCCTGTTAGGGAGCCTGAGGACAGGTTTGAAAACCAATGACTTAAACTGACCTTTCCCCTGACCCTTCCTCAGTCAGATGTGTGAGCTGAGAGTTACTGCAGCATCTAATAATATCTGGGGAATTGTGTAGCACTTGTGTGTTGTGTAAAGTGATGGGGTGTGATTGGCAGATGGTTATGTGATTGGCATGTGGTTGTGTGATTGGCAGATGGTTGTGTGATTGGCAGGTGGTTGTGTTAAAGGGACACTGAACACAATTTTTCGTGATTCAGATAGAGCATGTAATTTTAAGCAACTTTCTAATTTACTCCTATTATCAAAATGTTTTCATTCTCTTGGTATGTTTATTTGAAAAGCAAAAATGTAAGTTTAGATGCCGGCCCATTTTTGGTGAACAACCTGAGTTGGCCTTGCTGATTGGACAGCACCAATAAACAAGTGCTGTCCATTGGTCTGAACCAAAAAATTGCTGGCTCCTTAGTTTAGATGCCTTCTTTTTCAAATAAAGATAGCAAGACAACGAAGAAAAATTGATAATAGGAGTAAATTAGAAAATTGCTAAAAATTGCATGCTCTATCTGATATCATGAAAGAAAACATTTGTGTTCAGTGTCCCTTTAATAGCTCATTTAGTTCTTGTAAAGCTGGGATTTGTGTTTGTTTAGACAAGAGGGTTACTAATAGTTGTTCTGTTTTTTTATTTGAGATTAAACTGAATATTTTTCTATTTCTGAATGTAAAAGGTAAAATAGCTATGACACAGCAGCTGTTATATACACAGATATTGTTACACCAGTCACAGCCCTTTTTTCAGAAACGCACTGTTATAAAATATTTCCAGCTCATATGCTCCCTATGCTTTATAGTATCATATAGATTTGTGACCCTATGGGGCCTATTTATGAAAGGCCTGTCGGACATTATCCAACATTGCGGATCATGTCCGACAGACCTCGCTGAATGCGGAGAGCAATACGCTCTCCGAATTCAGCATTGCACCAGCAGCTCTTGTGAACTGCTGGTGCAACGCTGCCCCTGCAGATTCGAAACCAATCGGCCGCTAGCAGGGGGGCGGCGATGTCTGTCCGCCTCCTCATAGCAGCCATGTACTAAGTGATGAGACAGCAACCTTAATGATATGCGCACGTTAAAACCGGAACCCTCCTTAATCTACAGAACTTGTAATTAATGTCCACAGCGCCTCTTATATTAAATTTCCTTTATTTGTCACACAGACATCACAAATGAAAGCGATGTTTCAGGTAACAACCCTTATTCATTCTTATTAAAGCATGAATAAGGGTTGTTACCCGAAACGTAGCTTTCATTTGTGATGTCTGTGTGACAAATAAAGGAAATTTAATATAAGAGGCGCTGTGGACATTAATTACAAACGCCTCCTCAGAGCAGGCAGACAAAGGTTATGGGGCAGCGGTCTTTAGACCGCTGCTTCATAACTGGTGTTTCTGGCGAGTCTGAGGGCTCGCCAGAAACACGGCACTTCAAGCTCCATACAGAGCTTGATAGATAGGCCCCAGTAAGTTCATCATGTTTAAGGCATTAACCACTGTTCCCATCTAAGCTTATGTGAGATATCATTTAGCTTCTCACTGTACTAATGTAGAACTAAAGTTGCTTCAGAGGACGTCATTCTGGTTGTTGGGTATCAGGTTACCGGTGATTGGTGACAATATCTTCATGTTTGAGGCATCCAGGTGCATTTAATTCATTTTTAATTCTTGAATTAGAAATTTGTAAACTGCTACATTAGGTTTCAATGGTAACCACACTGTGTAATGTTTGTCAGGGGAATTGCTTGTAAAATACATCTATAGTTCATAATCAGACCACACATTACTAGACTCACTATGTACTGAGGATTACAAGAGGGAGGTCTAGAAGTAACAGACTTTTCCTTATACTACACGACTATTACACCACAAAGGGTACTTGACTAATACAAAGGTGGACATAACAAGGTGGGAGTTTCATTGAATTCTAAAGTTATTACAGGTAGCGCCACTATTTTGGGTCCCTAGAGACTATAGGCCAGCAGTGATCTCTCATATGCATCTTTATAAAAATATTTTCTGCACAAACTTCTTAAATGTAGAAATGTTGTCTCCTTAATTAGATCATCGCTCACACCAGTCTCATGCAATGTGGAATTCCTAGGTGGTTTATATGTGAGAATGCTCCAAGGGCTGCCTTAAAGGGCCATGTTACCCAAATGTTGAAACACTTGAAAGTGATGCAGCATAGCTGTAAAAAGCTGACTAGAAAATATCACCTGAACATCTCTATGTAAAAAAGAAAGATATTTTACCTCAAAAGTTTCTCAGTATCCACATCCCATTGTAAAGGACTTCTAAGCAGCAAATCAGTATGTCTGTCCCGGGACAGCTAAGGGATTGAGCCTCGTGCACTCTCATGTTATTTCCCTATTCAGTTTAAAGAAGTTTACCATGAAATCTCATGAAAGTTAAATCAAATCTCATGAGATCACAGTAAAAGAGTTCATGACCTCTGCACTGTTGATGATGATTGGCTGCTGTTCATTTCTTCATTTTTAAAAAAATTTTTTTATCTGCAGCTGGGCAGCAGCTGAATTATAACTTTTTACACAGAACTTACTTTGCTGAGCTGAGGAGATTGCGAGGTAAAATATCTTCCTTTTTTACATAAAGGTGCTCAGGTGATATTTTCCTGTCAGCTTTTTACAGTTATACTGCATCAGATTCAAGTGATTTAGCATATGAGTATTATGTCCCTTTAAGAAATAGGTCCTATAATAATTATCTTACTAAGCAGGACAAGATTATGCACTAGAGAGGAATAGGGGGACTTAGAAGTAAGAACATTTGAAAGTGAATTAAATATGTACCACTATTTACAGACTTCAGCCTATCAGGAGGAGATGACTAGGATTCCCACTCAGTTTGAATAAAGTTGCCTATCAGACATTACTATGCGAGGCACCTGGCACTTACAAGGTGACTATTATCTTCCTGTGCCAGGTCTACCCTCCCAGCCTACACTAACCAATGGTGAAAAGGCTTGGAGATATTAGTTTAGAAGACTGCACATAAATAAATGAACACACAAGTACCTTCCGTGGCTATACTCAGATGCATATATCTTTAAAGGAATATATGTAAAATAGTTTTTCCCTTAATGTGCTTCCAATTACTTTTTTTTGCCAACTGCAGTATAAAATGTACTAGAATTTTCTTTTTAATGTTTATTTGTGTATATAAAAAAAGCTGATTTTGTGCTTTAAAGCCACAACCTAATAAAATGGGTTGAGCTTGTAGGTATATTAAGATCTCATTACTTTATCACATTGTGTACATATACATGATACTTTATTTTATATCTATCCGTAAACCAAAGACCAATACTTGTAGAGAACAATGGAAAATTAACATTTTATTACCTTATCTCTTCTATACCCCACTGTGAGTGTAATTTCTTCTGCTGGCTGTGTTTACACAGCTTATCTATAGCTTGGTCCTAAGGCCAGAAACTTTCAGAATAGGTGGGGATAGCACCGGCTAAATTAACTATTTCAAATGCCAATATAAGGGTAAAGGAAATACTTGTAAATAATTTAATACACTCCAGCAGGTAAAGTGGATAATTGGGAACAAATTAAAGGGGAGAACATTTTTTGAGTAAACTGTCCCTTTAACTTCCAGGAGTTGCTTGTGGGCTTTGGAGAAACAGGTACATTATCACACATGTAAATCCCTGCGCCTTTTGGAAACATTCCTCAGACCCCTATTTAGTGACACTTTTTCAGTTTACCACTAAGTGACCCTTCTAAACATGAAATCTAAGTCCCCTTGTGCATTTAGAGCACAGGTTTTTCAAATAGTACTGAACAGGGTGGATAACAATCAAAAAAGTTGTAAAATTGTATTCTCTGTCTAAATCATGAATCTCTAATTATGACTTTACTGTCCCTTTAAAGGGACATAATTCCAAAATGATTCTGTTATGATTCAGATGGAACACACAATTTTATACAACTTTCAGATTTACTTCTACTATAAAATGAATTATCTTGGTATCCTTTGTTGAAGGAGCAGCAATGCACTACTGGGAGCTATCTGAATACACTGGGCATGCATCCAACAATCAGCAGCTAGCTCCCAGTAGTGCATTGCTGTTCCTGGACCTACCTAGGAATATTTTTAACAAAAGGATACCAAGAGAACATAGTGAATTAGATAATAAAAGTACATAGGAAATTTGTTTAAAAGTGATTGTTCTATCTGAATTAATGAAAGATTTTCTCTTATGATTCAGATAGATGTAATTGTAACAACTTCCTATGTACACAGAATCAACCCCTTACTAAGTATAAAGAAGCTCAATGAATAGAAGATTGTTTGTAGTGGAATAGATCTGCACAAGGACCTAAGTGTGAGGTAGGAGGGGTAAGAAGTAAAAATTAAAGTGAAACCTATAATGTTTTTGTTTTATTTTATTAAGGTCATTACTATTTTTCTTTAGTTAAATACAACTATATAAATTATTATTAATAAATTATTATTTTTCTCCTTCCAATAAAGTACAGCTGAAGCGTTGATCAAGTTTTATTATCCTATTAGCGTGGAGATAGTTCACCTCCCAATAATTTCGTAACTACCTATCGCCTAGATTACGAGTTTTGTCAGTAAAAACCTGCGGGGCTAACGCTTTTTTTTTTTCCAGCGCTCCCTTTAAACAACGCTGGTATTACGAGTTTTCTGAATGACTGCGTTAGCCTCAGAAAAGTGAGCGTTGAGCAAAATTTAGCTCCACTTCTAACCTCAATACCAGCGTTGCTTACGGTAGCGGTAAGCTGGAAAAACATGCTTGTGCACGATTTCCCCATAGGATACAATGGGGCTGAGCTGGCTGAAAAAAAACCTAACACCGGCAAAAAAGCAGCGTTCAGCTCGAAACGCAGACCCATTGTTTCCTATGGGGAAACACTTTCTAAGTCTACACCTAACACCCTAACATGAACCCCGAGTCTAAACACCCCTAATCTTACACTTATTAACCCCTAATCTGCCGCCCCCAACATCGTCGCCACCTGCATTATATTATTAACCCCTAATCTGCCGCTCCGGACACCGCCGCCACCTACATTATCCCTATGAACCCCTAATCTGCTGCCCCTAACATCGCCAACACCTAGATTATATTTATTAACCCCTAATCTGCCCCCCCCAATGTCGCCGCCACCTACCTACACTTATTAACCCCTAATCTGCCGACCGGACATCGCCGCCACTATAATAAATGTATTAACCCCTAAACCGCCACACTCCCGCCTCGCAAACACTATAATACATTTTATTAACCCCTAATATGCCCTCCCTAACATCGCCGCCACCTACCTACAATTATTAACCCCTAATCTGCCGCCCCCAACGTCGCCGCTACTATAATAAAGTTATTAACCCCTAAACCTAAGTCTAACCCTAACCCTAACACCCCCCTAAGTTAAATATAATTTAAAGAAATCTAAATAAATTTACTATAATTAAATAAATTATACCTATTTAAAACTAAATACTTACCTATAAAATAAACCCTAAAATAGCTACAATATAATTAATAATTACATTGTAGCTATTTTAGGATTTATATTTATTTTACAGGCAACTTTGTATTTATTTTAACTAGGTACAATAGCTATTAAATAGTAAATAACTATTTAATAGCTACCTAGTTAAAATATATACAAAATTACCAGTAAAATAAATCCTAACCTAAGTTACAAATACACCTAACACTACACTATCAATAAATGAATTAAGTAAATTACCTACAATGATCTAAACTAAAATACAATTAAATAAACTAAACTATATTACAAAAAAAAACAAACACTAAATTACAAAAAATAAAAAAATATTACACAAATTTTTATCTAATTACACCTAATCTAAGCCCCCTAATAAAATAAAAAAGCCCCCCAAAATAATAAAATTCCCTACCCTATACTAAATTACAAAAGTAATCAGCTCTTTTACCAGCCCTTAAAAGGGCTTTTTGCGGGGCAATGCCCCAAAGTAATCAGCTCTTTTACCTGTAAAAAAAAAAACAAGACCCCCCCCAACATTACAACCCACCACCCACACACCCCTACTCTAAAACCCACCCGATCCCCCCTTAAAAAAACCTAACACTACCCCATTGAAGATCACCCTACCGTGAGCCGTGTTCACCCAGCCGGGCACAGATGGATGGACCGGCAGAAGTCTTCATCCAAGCGGCATCTTCTATCTTCATCCATCCGGCGCGGAGCGGGTCCATCTTCAAGACATCCGACACGGAGCATCCTCTTCTTCCGACGACTAACGACGAATGAAGGTTCCTTTAAATGACGTTATCCAAGATGGCGTCCCTCGAATTCCGATTGGCTGATAGGATTCTATCAGTCAATCGGAATTAATGTAGGAAAAATCCGATTGGTTGATTTAATCAGCCAATCGGATTGAAGTTCAATCCGATTGGCTGATTGGATCAGCCAATAGAATTGACGTTGCATTCTATTGGCTGATCCAATCAGCCAAGCTTGTAAAATACATCTATAGTTCATAATCAGACCACACATTACTAGACCCACTATGTACTGAGGATTACAAGAGGGAGGTCTAGAAGTAACAGACTTTTCCTTATGCTACACAACTATTACACCACAAAGGGTACTTGACTAATACAAAGGTGGACATAACAAGGTGGGAGTTTCATTGAATTCTAAAGTTATTACAGGTAGCGCCACTATTTTGGGTCCCTAGAGACTATAGGCCAGCAGTGATCTCTCATATGCATCTTTATAAAAATATTTTCTGCACAAACTTCTTAAATGTAGAAATGTTGTCTCCTTAATTAGATCATCGCTCACACCAGTCTCATGCAATGTGGAATTCCTAGGTGGTTTATATGTGAGAAAGCTCCAAGGGCTGCCTTAAAGGGCCATGTTACCCAAATGTTGAAACACTTGAAAGTGATGCAGCATAGCTGTAAAAAGCTGACTAGAAAATATCACCTGAACATCTCTATGTAAAAAAGAAAGATATTTTACCTCAAAAGTTCCTCAGTATCCACATCCCATTGTAAAGGACTTCTAAGCAGCAAATCAGTATGTCTGTCCCGGGACAGCTAAGGGATTGAGCCTCGTGCACTCTCATGTTATTTCCCTATTCAGTTTAAGGAAGTTTACCATGAAATCTCATGAAAGTTAAATCAAATCTCATGAGATCACAGTAAAAGTGTTCATGACCTCAGCACTGTTGATGCTGATTGGCTGCTGTTCATTTCTTCATTTTTTTTTTTTTTTTATCTGCAGCTGGGCAGCAGCTGAATTATAACTTTTTACACAGAACTTACTTTGCTGAGCTGAGGAGATTGTGAGGTAAAATATCTTCCTTTTTAACATAAAGATGCTCAGGTGATATTTTCCTGTCAGCTTTTTACAGTTATACTGCATCAGATTCAAGTGATTTAGCATATGAGTATTATGTCCCTTTAAGAAATAGTTCCTACAATAATTAGCTTACTAAGCAGGATAAGATTATGCACTAGAGAGGAATAGGGGGACTTAGAAGTTAGAACATTTGAGTTCATGACCTCAGCACTGTTGATGCTGATTGGCTGCTGTTCATTTCTTCATTTTTTTTTTTTTGGCTGATTGGATCAGCAAATAGAATTGACGTTGCATTCTATTGGCTGATCCAATCAGCCAATCGGATTGAACTTCAATCCGATTGGCTGATTAAATCAACCAATCAGATTTTTCCTACCTTAATTCCGATTGGCTGATAGAATCCTATCAGCCAATCGGAATTCGAGGGACGCCATCTTGGATGACGTCATTTAAAGGAACCTTCATTCGTCGTTAGTCGTCGGGAAGAAGAGGATGCTCCGCGTCTTATGTCTTGAAGATGGACCCGCTCCGCGCCGGATGGATGAAGATAGAAGATGCCACTTGGATGAAGACTTCTGCTGGATGGAGGACCTCTTCTGCCCCGATCGGATGAAGACTTCTGCCGGTCTGGATGTCCTCTTCTGGCCCATCGGTGCCCGGCTTGAAGATGGACCCGCTCCGCGCCGGATGGATGAAGATAGAAGATGCCGCTTGGATGAAGACTTCTGCCGGTCCGCCCATCGGTGCCCGGCTGGGTGAACACGGCTCACGGTAGGGTGATCTTCAATGGGGTAGTGTTAGGTTTTTTTAAGGGGGGATCGGGTGGGTTTTAGAGTAGGGGTGTGTGGGTGGTGGGTTGTAATGTTGGGGGGGGGGTCTTGTATTTTTTTTTTTACAGGTAAAAGAGCTGATTACTTTGGGGCAATGCCCCGCAAAAAGCCCTTTTAAGGGCTGGTAAAAGAGCTGATTACTTTTGTAATTTAGTATATGGAAGGGAATTTTATTATTTTGGGGGGCTTTTTTATTTTATTAGGGGGCTTAGATTAGGTGTAATTAGATTAAAATTCTTGTAATATTTTTTTATTTTTTGTAATTTAGTGTTTTTTTTGTAATATAGTTTAGTTTATTTAATTGTATTTTAGTTTAGATCATTGTAGGTAATTTATTTAATTCATTTATTGGTAGTGTAGTGTTAGGTGTATTTGTAACTTAGGTTAGGATTTATTTTACAGGTAATTTTGTAATTATTTTAACTAGGTAGCTATTAAATAGTTATTAACTATTTAATAGCTATTGTACCTAGTTAAAATAAATACAAAGTTGCCTGTAAAATAAATATAGGTAAATCCTAAAATAGCTATAATGTAATTATTAATTATATTGTAGCTATTTTAGGGTTTATTTTATAGGTAAGTATTTAGTTTTAAATAGGAATAATTTATTTAATTATAGTAAATTTATTTAGATTTCTTTATATTATATTTAACTTAGGGGGGTGTTAGGGTTAGACTTAGGTTTAGGGGTTAATAACTTTATTATAGTGCGGCGACATTGGGGGCGGCAGATTAGGGGTCAATAATTGTAGGTAGGTGGCGGCGATGTTAGGGAGGGCAGATTAGGGGTTAATAAAATTTATTATAGTGTTTGCGAAGCGGCAGTGCGGCGGTTTAGGGGTTAATACATTTATTATAGTGGCGGCGATGTCCGGTCGGCAGATTAGGGGTTAATAAGTGTAGATAGGTGGCGGCGACGTTGGGGGGGGGCAGATTAGGGGTTAATAAATATAATATAGGTGTCGGCGATGTTAGGGGCAGCAGATTAGGGGTGCATAGCTATAATGTAGGTGGCGGCGGTGTCCAGTCGGCAGATTAGGGGTTAAATAATTTTATTATAGGGTTTGCTATGTGGGGTATCCTCGGTTTAGGGGTTCATAGGTAGTTTATGGGTGTTAGTGTACTTTGTAGCACTGTAGTTAAGAGCTTTATATTCCGGCGTTAGCCCATAAAACTCTTAACTACTGACTTTTTTATGCGGTAGGAGTCTTGACAGGAGAGGGTCTACGACTCACTTCTTCCAAGACTCGTAATACCGGCGTTAGGCAAATCCCATTAAAAAGATAGGATACGCAATTGACGTAAGGGGATTTGCGGTAGCCAAAAGTCACGGAAGAAAAATGAGCGGTACACCTGTACCTGCCATACTCGTAATATCAGCGGGCGTTAAAAAGCAGCGTTAGGACCCCTTAACGCTGCTTTTTAAGGCGAATGCAGAACTCGTAATCTAGGCGTATGTATTTCTAACGATATAAAACTAAATCAGTCATTATCTGCTAGAACTAGAAAAATAACCTGAAAAGTTATTGTACTAAAAATGTAACCTTTATGTAGAAAACCATGATTTAAAGGACGAGTCAACACAGTAGATTTGCATAATCAACAAATGCAAGATAACAAGACAATGCAATAGCATTTAGTCTGAACTTTAAATGCGTAGTAGATTTTTTTTCTGACAATTTTAAAAGTTATGTCTTTTTCCACTCCCCCTGTACCATGTGACAGCCATCAGCCAATCACAAATGCATACACGTACCATGTGACAGCCATCAGCCATTCACAAATGCATACACACTTATTCTTGCACATGCTCGGTAGGAGCTGGTGATTCAAAAAGTTTAAATATAAAAAGACTGTGCACATTTAGTTAATGGAAGTAAATTGGAAAGTTGTTTAAAATAGCATGCTCTGTCTGAATAATGAAAGTTTATTTTTGATTCAGTGTCCCTTTAAATTGAGTCTTACGGACTAGTAATTTATATCATGATTATAATCACTTTAATTTAAATCAAATCCACCCTGGTACTGAATGGTTTGGCAATAGCCAGAGACTGGAAATCCACTCAGATACCCACACTCTTGTTATTGTTAATTGAAACATAAACCTTCTCAGACCCTTCAGCCTCCAATCCTCCCTCAACCCACATGACCTACAGTGTTAGCAGGAATTTTACTGTATGGGCTGAACATTAAAGGGACAGTTCACCCAAAAACTTTCTCCCCTTTAAATTATTCCCAATGATCCTTTTTACCTGCTAGAGTGTATTAAATTGGTTGCAAGTAGCTCCTTTACTCATATTTCAGCATTTGAAATAGCTGATTTAGCTTGTGGTTTCCCAACCTATACTGAAAGTTTTGATACTGGCGTATATGCTATTGACAAGCCTAAGTAAACACAGCCAGCAGAAGAGATTAAACCCTCAGTGGGGGCATGATAGTTAAGTAATAAAATGATAATTTTCCATTGTTCTCTCTATGTATTGAGCTTTGGTGTTCCAGACAAATATAAGATAAGGAAGCAAGTCTGTGTACATGAAAGTGATAACATAATGAGATCTGATATTACCTGAAGCTCAACCCATTGTAATAGGCTGTGGTTTCAAAGCACAAAACCAGCTACTTCAGATACAAATAAACCCAAAAATGCAATTTCTCAAATATTTTATACTCTGCAGTTGGTATAACAAGTCATTTAAAATGCATTTATGGAAAAACAATTTTACAGCGTACTATCCCTTTAAGTTTCTCCAACCTCACCTTTTCTCTCCTGCTCTACTCTACCTCACTATATCTCCACCATCTGCTTTGTACATTACTCATTCAGCTATCACTTCCCTGCACTCCTCTCACTCTTTATACAATGTTCTGTTTGTCTCACAGGTTTATGTACCAGTCATTTAATTGTTACCCTATAATGACTCACGTTAATAATATATAAGTATAGACCTGTTATATCACTATCTGTGCCAGTCTGAAAGGGATGTGATCCATCTAACCATCTTGTGGTACCAATGTATAGACTCTTAATCAGCAACTCACCACAATGGACTTTATGGTACCTGAACCACACCAAAGATTTATAGCTCAGCTTTACAAACTTCTATATGACACCATGGTTTATTGTCAGTGCTGTCTACACTAGTGCAAGGGTAACCTCTGTCCTACAAAGCAGCTGTCTTTATTGTTATTTAACTCTTTGTTGTTTGTTATGTCTTACACAAAAAAATCTCATTCCCCAAACAGAGGTGTTACTTTGTTATATACGTATTACCTTTAATAAAAAGAAATACAAAACAAATGTATCTATAGTTGTTCTATGTCAATTGATTTATTCTTCAAACCCTGTGAATGAGGCAGAAATAGATGTAATTATGTCAGTTTGTGTTGTAGAAATCTTGGGCTAGATTACAAGTAGCACACAGTTTTCACAATCGTTTGCACGCAGGTTAAATTGCGCTTATATTACAAGTTGAGCGCAATTGCGATTTACACTATGGTCCCAAGCTATCAAAGTCTGGCGGACCTGATCCGACAGTGCGGATCAGGTCCGCCAGACTTCGCTGAATACGGCGAGCAATACACTCGGCGTATTCAGCATTGCACCAGCAGCTCACAAGAGCTGCTGGTGCAACGCCGCCCCCTGCAGACTCGCGGCCAATAGGCTGCCAGCAGGGGGTGTCAATCAACCCAATCGGGTTGATTTCCGGCGATGTCTGTCCGCCTGCTCAGAGCAGGCGGACAGATTATGGAGCAGCGGTCTTTGTGACCGCTGCTTCATAACTGTTGTTTCTGGCCAGCCTGCAGTCTCGCCAGAAACACGGGACATCAAGCTCCAACCGGAGCTTGATACATATGCCCCTATATCATTACCGCAATCTCAGAGCTATAGTTAACTGTTTCACTACATTAAAAAGTTGCACAAAACACGAGAGATACTTTACAAAGTACACATTCATAATAACACCATCAAATAAAATGATTCAAAAAAATTATTATATGACGTCACACGCCAACGGCCGTTTCACCCCCCACGTGACCAAGCGTCTACGCCCTGAGGAAGCCCCTATGACGCTTGGTCACCTGGGGGGTGAAACGGCCGTTGGCGTGTGACGTCATTTCTTTCAGCTGAGACCCGGATTCTTGGTTCACTCGACGAATACCGCATAAAGTTTGTTTACAGCCATGGAGAAATAACATGTCTTGGTTCCGGATTAACAAGCCTAAGGACTCTGGATGTGGAGGAATCCTTAAATACAAGCAACCTGTTGTAATATATTAATGGACTTACGAGTTCACACTTGATAATACTAAGCAGTTGCCCACAGAAAAAAGTGGTTTAAACTACGATGCACTACAATGTATACAGTGCAGGATTGGAACTGACATGTTACTATTAAGATACATTTTGCTGCACATTTGTAACAGTTTATGTTGATACTTTGCAAAATAAATATGTATCTTTATATATGGCTGTAATTACGCATTTATTATATATTTGAACATAGATCCCACAAATCTCAGAGGTAGCGATAACCTTTAAACGAATAAATTGGTGCTACCCTCTGGTTGGGGAGTTGTTCATTTTTTATATAATGCGTAAATAAACGTGATGTATGTAGTATCCATACATAACAGTCTTTATGACATAGTGGTATTATTCTATTTGGCATAGATCCTCAGGTGAATATCTCATGATAACAGATTTCCAATATTAATTGGGTTATCCTCTGAGAGAGGTGTTGCCACTTAGTTGTAACTTCAATATTGCATGGATCCCCATTTGTTTTCCATGGTAGCAGATTCCTGTGGGAGTGCAGGGCTACCCTCTGGTAGGGGTGTTGCAATTTAGTAACATATTTGAAATTTTCCTATACCGAGTTAGCCATATGCAAGCTGGCCAGCTTTTGTTTTGTTTATTTTATTTTACCTTACACAACATATGTAAGATGCTTTAAACTTTTTGCACATAATAGGTTATTGTGTATGTAATATGTACTAGGTTTCGTTTAGGGGACCCGGCTGTTGTGTATTTGCACCAGAGTGAAAATGACCACAATAAATTTTCACTTTTTTGACTTATCCAAATATGAGTGATTGTTAGTTATTTCATACAAGTAACTTGAGTGCTGAAATCCCTGGCTTTGGTGGGGACATAACAGTGTTCCCCAGTGTCTCTCTCTGTCTTTTTAAAGTTTTGAGATATATATATATATATACATATATATATATATATATATATATATACACACCTATGCCTCATGTATATACAGTTAGGTTCGTAAATAATTGGACACCGACACAATTTTCTGGACACTGACACAAATTTCATAATTCTAGCTCTGTACGCCACCACATTGGATTTGAAATTAAACAACCAAGATGCAATTGAAGCGCAGACTTTCATTTTTAATTCAAACGGTTAAACAAAAATATTGTATGAAACAATTAGGAATTGCAACCATTTTCATACACAGTACCCAAATTTCAGGGGCTCAAATATAATTGGACAAATGAACAAATCATAAATAAAATGTTGATTTTTAATAATTCATAGAGAATTCTTTGCAGGCAATGACTGCTTGAAGTCTGGAACGCATGGACATCACCAAACGTTGGGTTTCCTCCTTTGTGGTGCTTTGCCAGGCCTTTACTGCAGCTGTCTTCAGTTGTTGTTTGTTCATAGGTTTCTCTGCCTTAAGTTTTGTCTTCAGCAAGTGAAATGCATGCTCGATTGAATTGGCAATTGCAGAATATTCCACTTCTTTGCCTTAAAAAACTCCTGGGCTGCTTTTACAGTATGTTTTGAGTCATTGTCAATCTGTAAAGTGAAGCACTGTCCAATCACCTTTTCTGAATTTGGCTGAATCCAAGCAGCCAATATATCCTTATACACTTTAGAATTCATCCTGCTGTTTCTGTCACATCAATAAACACTAGCGACCCATTGCCATTGGAAGTCATGCATGCCCATGCCATCACACTGCATCCACCGTGTTTTACAGATAATGAGGTATTCTTCAGATCATGATCTGTTCCAAGTCTTACCCATAATTTTTTCTTCCAATCATTCTGGTACAGGATGAGCTTAGTGTCATCTGTCCAAAGAAAGCTGTTCTACAACTGCGCTTGCTTTTTTAAAGATATTTTGTTGGCATAGTCTAATCTGGCCTTTCTATTCTTGAGGTATATGAATAGTTTGCACCTTGTGGGGAACCCTCTATATTTGCTCTCGAGAAGTCTTCTCTTTATGGTAGACTTGGATAATATGCCTACCTCCTGGAGAGTGTTCTTCACTTGGCTGGAAGTTGTGAAGAGCTTTTTCTTTAACATAGAAAGGATCCTACGATCATCCACCACTGTTGTGGACTTCCAGGTCTTTTTGTGTTGCAAGCTCACTAGTGCGTTCTTTTTTTTCTCAAAATGTACCAAACTGTTGATTTGGCCACTCCTAATGTTTCTGCTATCTATCTGATGGATTTCAATACAGTGAGATATTTTTTTTCTCAACTCTATAGTCAAAACGGTTGTGGATCTATAGTTGTATTAGGCAACATTTCTAAAATAAGCAGAAATTAAAAATAACATGGAGGTGATTACTTGGCTATTCAAACCTACATATGGACCCTGGATCCCCCCCTCCCCATCCCCCTGATGGCAAATACACTGGGTCACACAGAATGGATATAAATTTAAATAGGATTTTTTTTTTAAATGCTTTCTGAGGAAAAATCTATCTAAAGATAGTTGCTATTTACGATACATTATAATCCAAAGATTATTCATTCTGAAATATATATTAGTTTTTAATTATATAGCAAGATGTGCTTATTCATTGCTTTAATGTTTTTTGTTAACTAATTCAATTAATCAGTTCACAATGTCCTGCTCTCCAAAAGGTTTCTGTCAGATTATTTTGGACCATTTTTCAATCTTGAAGATATTATCACATATGATTCATTTTGTAGTTCTCAAAGCTGTGAATTTGTGTCTGCAGAAATAACATGCACAGCAAAATGTTATAAAATTAACATACAGAGTTGTTAAATAGACCTTAAAGGGACATAATCATAAAAGATAACTTTTGTGTTTCAAATAGAGACTAACATTTTAAGATTTGCTTCATTCTCTTGGAATCCTTTGTTGAAGAAGAGCAATACTCTACTGGGGCCTATCTAACTACATTGGCTGAGACAGTGACAAGCAGCTAGCTCACAGAAGAGCATTGCATCTGAGTGAGCCTAACTATGCAGGCTTTTCAACAATGGATATTTAAAGAACAAAGCAAATTAGATAAGTGAAGTCCATTAGAAAATTGTTAAAAATTGCATGTTCTTTCTGAATCATGAAACTTTAATTCTGACTTTACTTTCCTGCAAATCTATGTACACAGAACCAAACCATACAAGTTTCAAGAAGTTTACTGAATAGAAGATTGTTTGGAGTGGAATAGATCTGCACAAGGTCCTAAGTGTGAGGAGGGAGGGACAAGCATTAAAAATAAAAAATAATGTTATTGATTTAGTAAAATAAAACTAGTTTTATTGTTATTATTAATGTAATAATGTTCCTCCTTCCAATAAAGTACAGGTGAAAAGTTGATCAAATATGTATGATCAACCAATTAAACTGGAGATAGTTCACCTCCAAATAATTTCAATTATTTTAATGATCTATCTATGCATATCTAATGATATATAACCAATTTAGTAACAGCATGGTATAACTATAAAAAAATAATCTGAAAACATTCTAAAAATGAAAACCATGATTTAAATCAGTCAAATCCACCCTGGGGTAACCTTATAAATGCTTGAGGTGCAGAAGGGACCCCAAACAGCTCCAAAACTGCAGGCCCCAGGGTTCACATGCAGTCATCATCAGCACTTGGTATTGTGCGGGTGACAACTACCATATCACCCTCTGCACTTAGGAGGTTAAACTCTGATTTATTTTAATATGAGTTTTCCGATGCCTAATAAGATCTGATTCATGAGTAAAACATTTTCCACAGTCAGAACATGGAAATCTTTTCTCCCCTGTATGAATTTTTTCATGCATAAGAAGAGTTAATTTCCGAATAAAACATTTTCCACAATCAGAACATGAAAATGCTTTTTCTCCTGTATGAATTTTCTGATGCATAATAAGATTTGATTTTCGAGTAAAACATTTTCCACAGTCAAAACATGAAAATCCTTTCTCCCCTGTATGAATTTTCTGATGCATAATGAGATTTGACTTCAGAGTAAAACATTTTCCACAGTCAGCACATGAAAATATTCTCTCCCCTGTATGAATTTTCTGATGTGTAATAAGATTTGATTTTTGAGTAAAAAATTTCCCACAGTCAGAACATGAAAATCCGTTCTCCCCTTTATGAATTTTCTGATGCCTAATAAGAGTTCGTTTAAGAGTAAAAAAATGTCCACAGTCAGAACATGAAAATCCTTTCTCCTCTGTATGAATTTTCTGATGACGAATAAGATTTGATTTCTGAGTAAAACATTTCCCACAATCAGAACATGAAAATTCTTTTTCTCCTGTATGAATTTTCTGATGAGCAAGAAGAATGCTTTTACATTTAAAACATTTCCCACATATAGGACAGGAAAATGGCTTTTCTCCTGTATGAATTTTTAGATGTTTAAGAAGATGGGATTTCTTAAGAAAACATTTCCCACATTCAGAACATAAATTTCCCACGTAGCTTCTTTGATTTTGAAGAAGATGTAAAGAAGCATCTGCACTCTGATTATGACTAGGATTATTGCAGTTTGTGAATTCACCTGTCAATAAGAAACACAATGGGAGTAATGTTAGTAATTAAATAATTATTTTATAATGAGAACATAAAACTGCTCTGATTTAGTCAGTCCCCTACACTTGTAGTAGACACTTTGACAACTAGACCTTTTCCCAGCTTCCATGCTAAGGCTTAAGGGTAGTTTACTGGATATTAGCGACCATTTCTGAGAATTCACACTTAGTCAAAGACCAAACTAAATATAAATGAATGTTGTTTTTCTACCTAATGTATCTAGTCAGAGACTTTTAGTAATATAAAGATAAGTTTATTGGTTGAAATAATTGTAACTGCTGCTTGTTCGCTTGTGGTTAAAACAAGGATGACTCTAGCACAATAAAAACAAAGAAAATGCCCCCAGGTGATGTTGTATATGTCACGGATACCATACCACTAAGACTACCCCCCCTACTACCTGACTAACTCCTTTTTACTTTGGATTTGGCCATTTCATGGTTTACAGTATCTCACTGACTCCTGCTATATGTTTTTGCTGTGTGTACTTGGTCAGAAAAGAGCTGATCTTTGACTGGGAAAACCCTTCGAGGCTGGCCAGGCTCCTGGAACTGCCAGCCACACCGGATACCCGCCTAACCCCTCTCTGGCTGGCCGGGCTCCTGGAACTCCCAGTCGGCTGCATCACGCTGGACACCCGCTAACTTTACCCCTGATCGCTCCAGCGGCCCTCTGCCCCAGAGCTCCGTTCTTTTGGGGATTGGTAGCCCCTAGGGAGGACAAGAGGTGGGGGAATTCCCGGAGGGGAGCCCCTTTGGGAACTGGAGGTTTTGGACACCCCTACCCCTCTATTTTTACCGGGCTGTAACTCCGGTCCCCAGTAACGAACCACAGCGCTTTTTGGACTTTGGCATCTGGGGACCAAGAGCTTTCAAATGAAACCCTGAAAGTGCCACTGCTCCCCTCGGATCAACCAAAATCACCACCTCTGTTTCCTGGGACTCTGTGGGACTGTGGCTGCTATAGCAGGTGCCAGCATGTCTGGAGGGGCGGGAATGGTGGGAGATTTGGGAGTAAGATAAGACCCTTTGTTTGTTTATAAAAGGAGTGTGTGTTTCCTAATAAAATCAGTACTTCTTGTTTCACTCGAATGCTAGTCTGTCTAGTTATTTGGGTGGGCTCTGCTATAATCACTTTCTTCACTACATAGCGGCCTGTTCCAGGTATAGGAAGGATCCATCTGGCGGAGCTACCCAGTAAGGTAGCCGGTATCCGTGAGAGGTGGGCTACAATCACTTGGTGGCTACACAGCTGCATTCGCCAGAGAGGAAGCAGGACCCTTTTGGCTGAGCTACCCACTCGGGGTAGCCGGGTTCCGTCACATTGGCTGGCAGCGGTGGGATCTGCTTCTTCCACATGGTTCCTGCTGACAGAGTAGAAGTGCAACAGTAGCCGGTAACTATGGAAGCAGAGTTCCTAAGGAGAGTACAGGAGGCGCTGGCTCAGCTGGATGGTCCTGAACAGGACCAGCTGAAATGGAGGAGTATTGTCCGCCAGCAACTATGGAGGGAGAGGCTTCAACAAGAACAGGACTGTAATGGAAAGGTCCTCCTCACGGATGATAAGAGGTACTGGGTCCAGCAGGACTTGCGAGTGCCTTTCCTGGGCATGCAGCCCAGGGATGAATTGCTATCTGATCTAGATAGACTAGTCCTGGCAGAGATGTGGGTGGAGGACGGCTACCGGGTCCTCAGATGGCACGCTATGCAAGCCTGGCCATGGCTGGAGGATGGCACCCCCACAGAGGGCTTTGGCTTCGGTTAGCCTCGATTACTATTGAAAAAGATGACAGAGGACCCAGAATTTGGGAGCTTGATGAAAATGAGAGTGGAGGAAATTAGCATTTCCCGAGAAAAGCTGCTGGATCTCTCGGGGTATCCTGGCTGGTAGCCAATCTGGTATCATTTATTTTCCAGGAATGGGCACTGGAAAAGGAATACAAGAGGCTGCTAGACCTCGATCAGCAGCATGCCACAGATTACGCACGGAGCCAATCTGGTATCATTTATTTTCCAGGAATGGGCACTGGAAAAGGAATACAAGAGGTTGCTAGACCTCGATCAGCAGCATGCCACAGATTACGCACGGAGCTGTGGTGCAGCAGTCTGGGATTTATGGAGGTGGGCCTCCGAGGAGTGGCAACAAGGAATAAGGAAACAAGAGCTAGATCCCGATCAGCAGTCTGGCCCCGAGCTTATGATCCTGGACAAGGGAGCCACCCCAGCGGAAGCGCTAGCAACAGGCCAGAGAGTCGCTGACTTCTGCCCCACATCCGAACCTGTTTCTGCACAGGTCGAGATGGGATGGAGAGATGAATCTACTCGGCAGCTGGTCGAGGAGACAAAGGATGGAGAAATCATCTCATCCCCTAAGCGGGAGATCAGCTTCCAGGGAGCGGAGGTCGCCGACCTCTCTCCCCACCAACAGAAACCCTTCGGACAGTCGGTCTCTTCTCTCCCCAGTGGCAGAACCAGGTCCAGGGAGAGGAGCCAGCTGGTTTCTTCCCAGCGGCAGAGCCATCCGCAGGGAGCAGAGGTAGTCGTCCTCCCTCTTCAGCAACAGAACCCCTTCCTGGGAGAGGAGACAGCCGGTCTCTCTCCCCAGTGGCAGAGCCCTCCCCAAGGAGCGGAGGTCGCTGACCTCTCTCCCCACCAATAGAACCCCTTCCCGGGGGAGGAGACAGCCGCGGTCTCTCTCCCCAGCGGCAGAACCATGGAGAGGAGACAACCAACCTCTCTCCCCAGCAACAGAACCCCTTTCCGGGAGAGGAGACAGTCGGTCTCCCTCCCCAGTGGCAGCACCATTTCCTATGGAGCGGAGGTAGCTGACCTCCCTCCCCAGCCGCAGATCTCCCTCCTGGGAGAGGAGACAGCCGGTCTCTCTCCCCAGTGGCAGAGCCCTCCCCAAGGAGCGGAGGTCGCTGACCTCTCTCCCCACCAATAGAACCCCTTCCCGGGGGAGGAGACAGCCGCGGTCTCTCTCCCCAGCGGCAGAACCATGGAGAGGAGACAACCAACCTCTCTCCTCAGCAACAGAACCCCTTTCCGGGAGAGGAGACAGTCGGTCTCCCTCCCCAGTGGCAGCACCATTTCCTATGGAGCGGAGGTAGCTGACCTCCCTCCCCAGCCGCAGATCTCCCTCCTGGGAGAAGAGATAGACGGTCTCTCTCCCCAGTAGCTGGGCATGATCTCTACCCTTTACCCGCCCAGGAGGAGTTCCCACAGGGGGCAGACGTTGCCTTGGGCCAGGGGGATACCCGTCCATGCAGTTGGTGCCACAAGTTTGGGCACTCGAGTTTTGCCTGCCCCACCAAGGAGCAGCCTCAGCATGCAGCCTGAGGTGGGAATACAGCCGGGAAACCTACAATGGCTTTGGTTGTGGGTGGGTCGGCAGGTCGTCAGCAGTGTCAGAGAGGGAGACAGTCAGGACACTGAGGCTGGATATCGCTTAGTGTGCCCTGACGTTGCAGAGGATATTATCCCAGCAGAGACTGTGGATAATAGAGAAGTTGACGGGTAGTGCCCTGCGATGCCTGCGGCATATGTGCCCCTGGATGGGGGTAAGGAGAAAAGTTTGCAAGAGGTAGGGATCTCTGAGGATGTCCCTGTTAATGTGCTGCTGGTGAATGATTTAGGCTGGTTGCAGTGTGCCAGAACACAACACCTACCCAAAGGGAGGGCTAAAGGAGAGCCCAACAAAACCTGAGGTACTGTTAAGAACTGTTGTGGACAATGTGAAAAATAATCACTGGGAGGAATAACAGGCGATAGATAACTTACCAGACATATGTGAATCAGAAATGTTGTCCCAAAATCTGAATGTACCTACTTTGAAATGTGATCCTCATGTGTGCCCTATACAAGTCCCTAGGGAATGGGAGCTGGATAAAGGTCTTGGGGTAACCTTGGTACTGGCAGCAACTGAAGTGGAAGGTTTTAGCTCACCCAACAAGTAGGATTTTCCAATGGGGGTAATGGAGATTACAGTCCCCACCTGGGAACTCCAGGAATGCTGGGCAGTCTGCCCAGGTCCAGAACCTTGGGCTGCAGCAACCCCAGCTGCACTGCCTTCTCTCTGGCAGCTGAGGCTTTTTTTTGGGGGGGGGGCGGAGGCCCCTCTGTGATTATGACTGGGACTTGTGGGTGGGCAAATGTTCTGGAGCCGGCCTTGGAAACCTGGTTTGTGACTATGCATTGTGTGAAAGCTAGCGGGGAGCAACAAGGATGCTCTCCGCTAGATGTTATTTTGGTTTTGATCTCCAAAATAACATCAAACCACCACAGTTTGTGAGTTAACTTAAAAAAGGCTAAGAGCATTTACATCACAGGAAAGAAGGTTAAAGGGACAGTCTAGGCCAAAATAAACTTTCATGATTCAGATAGAGCATGTAATTTTAAACAATTTTCTAATTTACTTTTATCATAAATTTTGCTTTGTTCTCTTGGTATTCTTAGTTGAAAGCTTAACCTAGAAGGTTCATATGCTAATTTCTTAGACCTTGAAGCCCACCTCTTTCAGATTGCATTTTAACAGTTTTTCACCACTAGAGGGTGTTAGTTCACGTATTTCATATAGATAACACTGTGCTCGTGCACGAGAAGTTATCTGGGAGCAGGCACTGGTTGGCTAGACTGCAAGTCTGTCAAAAGAACTGAAAAAAGGGGCAGTTTGCAAAGCCTTAGATACAAGATAATCACAGAGGTTACAAGTATATTAATATAACTGTGTTAGTTATGCAAAACTGGGAAATGGGTAATAAAGGGATTATCTATCTTTTAAAACAATAAAAATTCTGGTGTAGACTGTCCCTTTAAGTTTAAAAGCGCTTTAATATGCAACATAAATGATTCAGTTTTATTGTTTAAGAATGTTGCATTTATGCCATATATTTTTACTTGTAATGAAGACCAGATTATCATTTTATATAAAAAGTAATATATAATGTTTAAAATAAACTATATTAGTGAACATACACATCACACACGTACACTCACCTGTGCCCTGCATGCGATGTGCATGTTTACTAATATGTACACTCACCTGTGCCGTTTCCCACAGACACATCTCACACGTATACACTCAACTGTGCCATGCAACCTCACACATTGCACACATACACTATCTGTGTATGTTTCGAATAGACATGTCACACACAAACACTTACATGTGCCCTACATCCCTCTCAAGTGTCACACATATACACTCACCTGTGCCCAGCATCCCTCTCACGTGTCACACATATACACTCACCTGTGCCCAGCATCCCTCTCACGTGTCACGCATATACACTCACCTGTGCTCTGCTTCTCTTAGACATATAACAGGCGTATACTCACATGTGTCCTGCTTTCCTCAGACATGTGACACATGTACACTCACCTATCTCCTGCTTCCCACAGACATGTCACAAACTTACACCTACCTGTACTTATATTGTCACATAGTTCCTGCTTTGCAGCTTCTGGCATATTTATTTGCCACTGATCTTCGGATTGTTCCGTGTTACATGAAATCTTAGCATAATTTTCATCTGAAGAAAAAAAAAGAAAAGAATAAATAAATAACGCTTTACAATTTCTGTAGTTTCTTTTTAAAACATAGTTTAATAAAACAAAATGTGAAATATTGTGTAATTTAAGGTAAATACACCTGAGCCAACATCACTAGCAGTCACATCAGTAAGAAAGATTCAATATAATGACATCAGCACAACAGTAAATACAACCGGCGTCATGCAGTAAAGTGAGTTAATTAGTATCAGTTATTTTACTTGCTGCAAATACAGCCCCAATTGTAACCAATTCCGCGTATTATAGGGTTTTGTGAATTTTGAAAATAAAATCCATTCTCCATTGCTTATTAAAATCTCACTTTAGCCCATTTAATTATCTTAATTATTTTCTTTCATGATTTGGATAGAACATACACTTTTAAACAACTTTCCAATTTACGTCTATTATCAAATTTGCTTCATTATCTTTTAAACCTTTGCTGAAGGAAAAGCATTGCACTGCTGCCAGCTAGATCAACACATCTAGTTAGCCATTCACAACAGACAAATGTGTGCAGACACTAATCAGCAGCTAATTCCACTAGTGTAGGATATTTGCGTATTCCTTTTCAACAAAGGATACAAAATGAACGAAGCACATTTTAAAATAGAAGTGAATTTAAAAGTGTCTTAAAATGGTATGCTCTATCTGAATCATGCAAGTTTAATTTTGACTTTCCTACCCCTTTAACTGCTGAGCCATTTAATACCCTTGTGCTGAAGCAGTTTTCAAGGCTATAATTAGATTTAGAATTCAGCCCTACATAAGTTATATCACAATCACCACAAATAACAGGTGAGTATTCATCTATGTGTTTTATTGGGTGGGAGTAGTAGAACTAAAAGTGAGACACATCACACACATACACTTACCTGTGCCCTGTTTCCCTCAGACACGTCACAAACGTGCACTCACTTGTGCAGTGTCCCTCAGACAAGTGACACACATACACTCACCTATGTCCTGCGTCCCTTACATGTCACATACGTACACTCACCTGTGGCCTGATTCCCACAGCCATGTCACACATGTATACTCACCTGTACTTATATTGTCACATATTTCCAGCTCGGCAGCTTCTGTTATATTTCTTAGCCACAATACAGCACTAGTATATCAACAGCCCCTATACCTGATATGGAGGCAATACAGCACTTGTATTCCAACAGCCTCTGTAACCGACATGGGAACAATACAGAACTATTGAACCAAAAGCCCCTACACCTGACATATAGACAATCCAGCACTAGAATACAAAAAGCCCCTATACTTGATCAAGACATATATCACTAGTATTTAAACAGACCCTATACATGACATGGGGACAATCCATCACTAGTAGTCCCACAGCCCCATGTTAGGAGACAATACAGAATAGTATTCCGACAGCACCTATACCTGATATGGGGATAATACAGCACTAGTATTCCAACGGCCCCTATGCCTGACATGAGTACAATTCAGCACTAGTTTTACAACTGCCTCTATACTTGACATGGGGACAATACATCACTAGTATTCCAACAGCCCCTGGAAACAAGCACAGACACACTACACAAGCTCCTACACACAACCACAGAGTCAAATCCTTATTACTTACTACAAACATATAGAATATTTCATAGAGGTTCATGGTCTTCCTTATTAAATTTATCTAAAATAAATGTGCCACCAATGGGCCGCATCCCTGCATCAGCACGAGTATGTCCATGTGAACAGCTAATTACAACACACAAGTCGATTGCGTACACGATTGCACACTTATACAATTTCTATGGTCATCATTGCTGCCACTTCTCACTTGGGTAATTATCACTAATATTGCCTTTTTGCACAAGTGTATTGTGCCCTCTGCATCTGTTTGGTTGGTTTGGTGTTTAATGCTGTAGTTTGCTGGTAGAGTACAATCTCCCTTTTAAAAATTTTTATTTAAAAATAAATATGAGCATTCTGAATAGAGATTGTAATTGCATAGTTACCCTGTAATGCTTTTGCTTATAGTTAGTCTGGGTTAAAGTGAGATTGTCAGCAAGCTGGGTTCCGGGATGAGATAGGCTGAGATTCAGGTAGCATGTTGCACACAATCAGCAATCTAACTTTGAGCTGGGGCGATCTGAAAAGACAAAGTCTTGACAAGATAAACCATTTTGAGTACATATGTGGTGTTGCTGAACCACAGAACATCTGTCACTTGCACAATCCTTAGTAAGTAATAGGTGGGCACAAGAGTGCTGCCAGCCACACGGCTCCTCTCCTATGGGTGCACATTCATCGGAGCATAAGTCTTCCAAATGCGCACTTGGGTCTACATTTGCAACTATCAAGCAACCATGCTAGGGAAAAAAAAGTCATATGCGGCGTGAAAAAATTTAATTCCTCATGCGCAAAGTACGTGCACGAGCAGGATCGACTTGGAGCTGCTATTTTCAAGTGAGCCTTCATTACGATGACGTCAGGGAAAGGAGGGGTCTGGCAGTCATTTTAAAACGGCCAGAGGAGCGCAAGTAAGTGATTTTACAGTAAAACTATATGCGCATGAAACATGGGCTACAGAATGAATCAGGATTACATTCTACATAAGAATAATTAATATAATTTTTAGGTTGACTGACCCTTTAAAAGATAACATAGCGCTGTGGGATTTATTTTATGCTACTACAAAGTGCTACCAGTGTATCTGCAACTGATCAGGTTACAATGATTATACTCTGGCAGATATAAAATGTCAGCAGCTGTATAGGGTCTTCCTGCTTAGCGTCATATGATCAGGGCTGATATAACCAAACAGTAGAAATGTGACAGCAAGTGAGTATCAGGCTATACTGTAAGATGCGAGAGTGAGTACAGCACAACTTTAACAAAGGGTGCTCGTGCAAACAGAGAACACCGCCAAGTCCCCAAAGTAATGGATACAATGTAAATAGTCCACAGCACTCCAAATCCTCTTTTCAGCAATTTATTTAGTGAAAAACAGCTATACTGTACTGTGACACTCAGTGTGTTATTGAGGAGACACCCTGCCCAGTGATATAATGCAGTGTTTTTCAACCAGTGTGCCGTGGCACACTAGTGTGCCGTGAGAGATCCTCAGGTGTGCCGCGGCAGACTGACAACAGTGCGGGGGTGTCCCTCTTTCAAATTTTGAAATATTGGGAGGTATGTGACAGGCTCATCAGGCATCATTTACAACCATGACATTGACATTCATTCACAGACAATCATTATGATTGTTTGTGAATGAATGTCAATATGTCATGTATAGTTTGTAAGAGGCATGGCATGACAGTACAGTGTGTATATATATATATATATATATATATATATACTGTATATATGTCCTGTATTAGGCTACAATGTGTGATTTTGTAAAATTTTGGGATGGTGGTGTGCCGCAGGATTTTTTAATGTAAAAAGTGTGCCATGGCAAAAAAAAAGGTTGCAAATCACTGATATAATGTACAGTACTTACAGGCAACAGACTACAAACCCAGCCAATACTTCATAAACAGAAGATACGTCACACATGCGCACTTTTCCTACACTGCCGCTGTAACGCATTTCCTGCATTGGAACTTCCAGCTGACACGTTACATTCAGTTCTTCGGTTTTAACATCTACGTCAGTATTAAATGTCACATGTCAGAACTTTTAGGGCGAGATTACAAGTGGAGCGCTAAATATTGCTTTTGCAAAAGCGATATTTGCACTCCACTGAGTGATACCAATGCACGCTAATGTGCGCTGGTATTACAAGTTGAGCACAATGGGGTTCACAAGAGTGTGCTTCCATAGGGGGTAATTTGTGTATTGATGGTAGCAAATTGTAAATATATATGGTTTGTTTTGGGGCATTTGGTGGACATTTATAAAATTAACCAGAGATCTGATCTCTGGTTAAATTTATAAGCACTAATTGCTGTCGCGAGCTTGCGGTAGCAATAACCAACCCATTGTAATGTCTGGTTATTTATCGGGCGCCTGACAAATTAGTGCTTCACTTCTAATCTAGCCCTTAATGCAGACAATATTTCCTGGTTTAGGATATTATATCACCCTAAAAGCCATTAATGTTTAACTAATTTCTTAGACCTTGAAGGCCACCTCTTTTCAGAATGCATTTTAACAGTTTTTCACCACTAGAGGGTGTTAGTTCATGTATTTCATATAGATAACACTGTGCTCGTGCACGTGAAGTTATCTGGGAGCAGGCACTGATTGGCTAAACTGCAAGTCTGTCAAAAGAACTGAAATAAAGGGGCCGTTTGCAGAGGCTTAGATACAAGATAATCAATATTTCCTGGTTTAGGATATTATATCACCCTAAAAGCCATTAATATTTAACCTAGTAATGGGTACTATAATTTCCATACACTTAATACAGAGCATATTGAAATTGATTGATAACATACATTTTTTATTTTTATAAAAATTTGAAAATCCAGATGTTAAATATTTAAAATATACAGCAAATTTGAAAGTATGAGTATGAAATATATACACCCCAAAACATATTTCAGAACTTAAAATGAACATATAATAATCTGTAGATTAGATAATGTTCCCCTACAGTCATCAATTCAAAAGTATAATTATATTGCAAAGTACCAGTTGCTAATGTATTCCTATATTAATTCATATATTTATTAAATGCCAAAATGATCGAATTCAGAATACAATTTCATTAACTAGAGGGTGAGAGAGAAAGGAAGAGATGGCATGTGGGTGTAAACTTTACATAAATCAGAGGGGGAGAGTGAAGAGAATAGAGAGCGTGTATGTGTACTATTTACATGAAGCAGAGGGTGAGAGAGAAGAGAGGGAATGTGTATGTACTATTCACATAAAGCAGAGGGTGAGAGAAGAGAGGGAATGTGTATGTACTATTCACATAAAGCAGAGGGTGAGAGAGAATAGAGGGCATGTGTATGTACTATTCACATAAAGCAGAGGATGAGAGAAGAGAGGGCATGTGTATGTACTATTCACATAAAGCAGAGGGTGAGAGAGAATAGAGGGCATGTGTATGTACTATTCACATAAAGCAGAGGGTGAGAGAAGAGAGGGCATGTGTATGTACTATTCACATAAAGCAGAGGGTGAGAGAGAATAGAGGGCATGTGTATGTACTATTCACATAAAGCAGAGGGTGAGAGAGAAGAGAGAGCATGTGTGTGTACTATTCACATAAAGCAGAGGGTGAGAGAGAAGAGAGGGCATGTGTGTGTACTATTCACACAAAGCAGAGGGTGAGAGAGAATAGAGGGGATGTGTATGTACTATTCACATAAAGCAGAGGTTGAGAGAGAGAGAATAGAGGGCATGTGTATGTACTATTCACATAAAGCAGAGGGTGACAGAGAATATATGGTATGTGTATGTACTATTCACATAAAGCAGAGTGTGAGAGAGAATAGAAGGCATGTGTGTGTACTATTCACATAAAGCAGAGGGTGAGAGAGAAGAGAGGGCATGTGTGTGTACTATTCACATAAAGCAGAGGGTGAGAGAGAATAGAGGGCATGTGTGTACCATTCACATAAAGCAGAGGGTGAGAGAGAATAGAGGGCATGTGTGTGTACTATTCACATAAAGCAGAGGATGAGAGAACAGAGGGCATGTGTGTGTACTATTCACATAAAGCAGAGGGGGAGAGAGAATAGAGGGCATGTGTGTGTACTATTCACATAAAGCAGAGGGTGAGAGAGAATAGAGGGCATGTGTGTGTACTATTCACATAAAGCAGAGGGTGAGAGAGAATAGAGGGAATGTGTGTGTACTATTCACATGAAGCAGAGGGTGAGAGAGAAGAGAGAGAGAGCGTGTGTGTGTGTAGTATTTGCATGCAGCAGAGGGTGAGAGAGAAGGGAAGACAAGGTATGTTTATGAACCAAATAGTTTTTATAATTTAAACCTGTATGTACTGAGGCTCATTATTTTTATAGGGTGAAATAATATCAGAATCAGAGTTTTTTTTTTTAAGTGTGAAGCTTATACAATAGATCACTCACTTGTAGAGACATCTGATGGCTGAATATACTGTACAAGTTCTCTTTGTGTTCCTGTGTCTAGATTTTCATCACTGTGACCTGTTAGTTCCAATAGAGAATACATTTAGTTTATTTTTGTACAATGTATTCTATTTGATTTTTTTTTTTAACCTTTTGAGTGCTAATGACGGCTCTGAGCCGTCACAGAGTTTCCCATTCTGGTGCTAATGACGGCTCAGAGTCATCATTAGCACTCTCCCACCTTGAGGGAGATCTGAGGGTTCCCACCTGTGGTGACGTCACTGTGCAACTTTATTTATACTTAACAATGTTAAGTATAGGAGCAGGGGGCATGCTGCTTAGAAGCCTGTATCTCAGGCATCTAAGCAGCTACAGACCCCCAAGACCCACTGTTGGAAAGGTATCATGTGTCTCCAGGAGGCTCCTGCTACTGGGACACAGGATTGGGGGGAGTCTGGAACCCCTGTTTAAATAGAATCCTGGAGGCTCCTGCTGATAGTACACATGATACTGTCTGAGAATAATTGGAGACAGAGCAGCCAGTTTAAAGAGGCTGCTGGG
This sequence comes from Bombina bombina, assembly GCF_027579735.1. NCBI lineage: Eukaryota > Metazoa > Chordata > Amphibia > Anura > Bombinatoridae > Bombina > Bombina bombina. Next base: position 837,202,990 of record NC_069502.1, read on the forward strand.
GGGCTCTGCATCTCGTGACCAAACCCACCCACCTTTATATTAATCGAATAATCATCATGGTTGGTTACTTACTTGGCTAGGTAAGGTTTTTCAGAGTAGACAGCGGTCTTCTACACACAGACACCAGCACCAACGCTGCCGCACAGATCAAGGATGAGGGCGGGTCATGACTCATGGGTGATTGACACAGGCTGCACTGCAGGCAGCTTGCTACTTCCATCTCTTTCACTCACTTTTTCGCTACTGAGTGGCATCCCGCGGGCACAGGCCCAATCCTGCGAAATGTGACGCTGCGTGCGTTAAGGCAAAGAGTCAGGACCAGCATTCATCTGTCCTACCCCTCCGCACCATAAACTGTGTGGCGGACACTGCAAGGGCCAGTCACGGACACCAGTGCCCGCGCACGGACAACTTGCCTATCCCTGCTAAATAGTTTCTAAATTTTGTCCTCAATTTAGAAATACCCAATCTTTACATGTTCTTTGCTTTTTTTTTGCAAGTTATAGATCAATAAGTACATTTTGCTATTTACAAACCATTTTTTTTGAATAACCCTTTACATGTATATATTTTTTTTAGTAGACAACCCAAAGTATTAATCTAGGCCCATTTTGGTATATTTCATGCCACTATTTCACCGCCAAATGCGATCAAATAAAAAAATCAACTTTTTTTACTAACATTTTCACAATTTTTAGGTTTCTCACTAAAATTATTTACAAACAGCTTGTGCAATTATGGCACAAATGGTTGTAAATGCTTCTTTGGTATCCACTTTGTTCAGAAATAGCAGACATTTATGGCTTTGGCATTACTTTTTGGTAATTAAAAGGCAACTAAATGCCGCTGCGCACCACACTTGTATTATGCCCAGCAGTGAGGAGGTTAATTAAGCAGCTTGTAGGGAGCTTGAAGGGTTAATTTGAGCTTTAGTGTAGAGATTAGACTCCACCCGACACATCCCACCCCCTGATCCCTCTCAAACAGCTCTCTTCCCTCCCCCACCTCACTATTGTCACCGCCATCTTTAGTACTACTGGTATACTGGCAGAAAGTCTGCCAGTATAAAAATAAAAAGATTTTTTTTTAAATAATATATTTTCTGCAGTGTAGGATTCCCACATACCACCCAACCTCCCTGAGCACCCCCCCCCCCCCAAACAGCTCTCTAACCCTCCCCCCTCTAACTATTTGCCACCATTTTGGGTACTGGCAGTACCCACTTTACAATAAACGTTGACTTTTTTTTTTTTAAAAATCCCAAAAAAATTTTCTAGTGTAGCTGCCCCCCTCAATACCGTCCCCGATCCCTTTCCCAACATTATTCCCCCGCCCTCTCCCACGACTTCTTGATTAGTAGTCGCGCGCACGCTTAAAAAAGGGTATTGCAGGATGCCTCAATATCGAGGCATCAATGCAATACCCTAAAAGTGCCTGGAAGCGATCATGATCACTTCCAGCGCTTTAAAACCCTGAGGAAGTACAGGGTACATCCTTGGTCATTAAGTGACAGTTTTTCTAGGACGTACCCTGTACGTCCTTGGTCCTTAAGGGGTTAAAGTGATGGGAAAGTCTCCCCTTTAAAAAATCAGATGCTGAATGTTAGTGATGTTTTAAATGGAGTTTAAGTCATCAGTTGTAATGAAGATGCGCTATAACTTACTTTTTAACCCCTTGAGTGCTAACACTCTGGTGCTAACCCATCGCTAGCACTCTCCCACCTTGAGGGAGATCTGAGGGCTCCTACCCGCTCCTACTCCGGCAAACGGACCTGCATAGTGACAGGCATCACCTGGGCTTCATGTTTTGTGCGATGACGTCACGCGCAATGATGTGATGACGTCACCATGCAAAAACCTTAAAACACATTAACACCCAGGTGGGAAAGTGCTTAGCACTCATAGGGTTTTTGAGATATGAAGTTCAAATATCTGGCGCTCCGCCACCCAGTTTAAAATAAAAAATTTCTGTGAGCTAGCGGTTTCAATGGTAGTCCAATCAGTATTCTAGCTACAACAAAAGTTACATATGGGGAGAGCACTAATTGGACAACAATACAAACCGTTAGCTCACAGAAAAAAAATGACTTTTGAAGTGGGCAGCGGAGCATTTGAATTTTATATCTATATTAAAAAGTAAGTTATTGCGCATCTTCATTACAACTGATTACTTAAACGCCATCTAAAATATCACTAACATTCCAGATCTGTTTTTATAAAGGGAGAGTTTATCATCATCACTGTAAATAAATGTGTGCATATAAAAATATTCATATATACTGTAATTGCATTAATATCCCTGACAAACTTTTTGCCTCTCACACCCTTGAAAAAAATGTTTTAATATTTATTCAGTATAAAAATTGTTTATAATCAGACAGCCAATTAGATCACACATGACGGATTCACTGTAGATTTACTCTCTATCATTCACATCAGTAGTGTTTGTGCATTTCCTCAGTGAGATATTTATTACTACACAGCGTTACCTGAGCTCTCATTTCCTGGGATCTCCATAGTCCTTAGTGCTTGGTGAGTCTCCATCATGACGTCCTTGTAAAGCTCCTTGTGTCCCTCTATATACTCCCACTCCTCCATAGAGAAATACACAGCAACATCATCACACTTTATAGGCACCTGAAATACACACAACTCATTCAGCACTGACACAGGGACTGGTTCTGCCACACACTTTTACTGACAGAGCAAGGATACATACAGAGACGCAGAAAAAATTTAGGAAAATACTCAAAGGGCCAGACAGGTAAATAAAAAGAGTTACTGAGCCCTGGCACTAGTATAATGTCACATTCCCCAGCAGTGTGCACCTCTATAATCAGTCGGTGAATGCTGCTGCAATGGGGGGGGGGGGGGGGGTGGATGGATTTTTCCTGTAATGGTGAAATTCTATAGAGAAATTTTTAACCAAAGACCAAAGGCTGGAATGTGACCTTTAGAGACAAATATTTGCCACCACTAACCAGAACAAACTATTACAATCTATATTACAAGTCAAGAGAGACTTTGGTCAGCGTTTTAGTATTTCTCAATTTGGTATTAGAATTCACCGGTTAAAATATTTCTGAATGGGACTTCCGGGGCGGTGCTCACAGAGCCATGCTGTCTCAACGCCGGCTCTCCAATTTGAGCGTTCTATGCTAACCGCAAAGCCTATTTCCTAGCCAGCATCCCGGACCTACTGCTGAGCGGATACGTGAACCAGAAGACCGGTTCACAGGCGCCGAAGTCCCTGAGTGGCGTAAGGCCGATTCGCCACGGTCGCAGCTCGAGTGGTGTAAGTCCTTCGGGTCCACGGAGACTGTCCGACGAAGGCCCCACACCGCGTCTAAAAGACATCACCTAGACGCAATCTCGAAGTGAGACTCACCTTACCTTGAAAAATTTGCGCTCACTACAGCATTAACGGACTATTGCCATCACACAAAGGCCACAGTTTGGCGATCTGCAGGTATTGCTCCCGTGCCGCCGGCCGGTGAAGCCGCCTGGTTACCCACAGCCTATAGGAGAAGCTACAGACGCTTACCAGACCAGTCTATTCTTACAGCGGAGAAACAAAGTGAGTGGCTGTTAGCTGCTGCCCGGCTTCAAGGGCTCATACTGAGCAAGAAGTTACAGGTCTGTCAAGGCGACAGGTGCGCTCTGCTTTTACAAAGGCCACAGTTTGGCGATCTGCAGGTACTTCTCCCGTGCCGCCAGCCGGTGAAGCCGCCAGGTTACCCACAGCCTATAAGAGAAGCTACAGACGCTTACCAGACCAGCCTATTCTTATAGCGGAGAAATAAAGTGAGTGGCTGTTAGCTGCTGCCCGGCTTCAAGGGCTCATACTGAGCAAGAAGTTACAGGTTCGTCAAGGCGATAGGTACTCTCTGCTTCTGCTGAGGTGGAAAGACTGCCGATTCATCTATAAGCTTGTAAAAGAAGTCCTGCGAGCCGCAGGAGTTATGTCTGCTGACCCTATGGAGAAGAAAATGGATCTACTAACTAGAGGAAACCTCAACATCTAGAAGATTTTCTTCCTTTTCTTTTTGGAACGGACGCAGGGATTGCTGTCACTGGCCACCTGGCTTTTCATAAAATTACCTAGACATCTAGCTGGCTAGCAGTGTCCCTTTCAAGTGGTCTCAGCAAAATTTGTTAAGACAGAACTGTCTTCCTTATTTCTGGACATGCAAGTATTTTATTTAAGTTGGTTTCCTACTGTTTTTTTTCTTTTTTTTTGCTGATATTTATCCTACATTAAGTAGCATCAGTAGAATAAGACAGCAGTTGTTTTTTGCATATCTAATCGCTCTGTTTCAGCAATCTAAAACCATAGTTATATGTACATAAAAAAAAAAAAAAAAAAAGCACAAACCTTGCTAAATTATGCTCTCGTGCCTAAAAAGTTATGTGTTTACTATAATAATCTGATGAAAATGTTGATATCTCTAAAACAAAGTATCATCTATAGGAATTTATCTTCTCAGAACATCGTATCACTCTAATTTTCTTTTTTCTTTTTTGCATACTTATTATGTGCTGTTAATATTGTCTTACTAGCCCAATATCTGCAGTAATTCTTACATCCACATAATATTATCATTATAGATGGTCTAGGTCTACATAACTATTTGTATATCTGCTCCTCCTATTTTCTTTATTTTAAATATAGCCTGTTTTATATGTTTCTTAGATGGTCAAGTCTAGCAACTAACTAATCCAAAATGTTCTTATATATTTACTACTGAACAAAGTGTATATGGTCTCTGTTTTCTTTTTTTTGTATGTCAATCTCAAATGGCTGCTAAAAGCAATCAACTAAAGTAGTGATTACGTATGTTAAGAAGACAAAGTCTTAAATCTTGTCTGAATAAGACTAGTATCTGCAGATCAGGGCAAACAAATATCCTCTTGTCTTAGATATTATATTTATTAATACAAATAGGCTCTAGCCACACTAGTTTAATACACAAAAAAAAAAAAAAACACACTTTTCACCCCACTTTTTTCACTTTTCTCTCTTTTTTTCTTACCTTTTTGTAAGAAAAACACTGTTTGCCCTTGAAGGGGGTTGCTTCTTTTTTATTTTTTATTTTGTTACACAATAACCTTCACCCCACTAATCCGAATCCCTGATAAATACACATTCACTTTACTCCTATTACTATCCACACTTTAATGGAAAAATTCGTCACGCAGGTGAAACAACATTCACCCATAATGCCTGCAAAATCTAAAGACAAAAAAAGTAAACCAATGGATGCTAGTTCAGACTTCATTTCAGAAGCTCTGGCCAATCCCCCTGATACACAAACTTTAATGACACAGTTGAGCCAATTATTTTTGCCACAATTTGATTCTATTAAAAAAGACCTGTCAAATATCACATCCAGATTAGATCTTATTTCTACCGAAGTAAAACAGTTTGCCAATAGAATCTCAGAGGCGGAAACTAGAATCTCTGATTTAGAGGACCTAGTTAACACACATGAAAATACATTGCAAAAACAAGATTCTAGAATTAATCATTTACAAAACCGTCTGGAGGACCTAGAGGATCGCTCCAGGCGTAACAATATAAGAATTGTTGGGCTACCTGACACCCCAGAATATGAAGATCTATTACATTTTACATCTACTATACTTCCACAAGCTTTAGGCTTTCCCCCACAACAACTCCCGTTATCAATAGAAAGAGCCCATAGAATTGGTCCCAGAAGGACCAACCAAGATGGTACAACTAGAAATAGAATATGCATATTTAAATTGCTTAGATTTCAAGACAAAATCCAAATGCTTAAACTCTTTAAGGAAAGGGAAACATTTACTATAGCTAGCAAGAAAATTTTGCTGTTCCAAGATTTTTCAAATGAAACTACCCTTAAAAGAAAAAACATGGCCCCGTTTTGTACCCAATTGATCAACAGAGGAGAGAATGCACGTATGCTTTATCCTGCAAGAATTGTAATAATGAAAGATGGTAATAGGATAACCCTTGACTCTATAGAGGTAGCGCAAAAGTATATATCTGATAGTTCATAATGGCAGTTTTAGTCGTATTTTTAGTTGGTTCCTTTTTGGGTGGGGTTTTTTTTCCTTCTTTTCTTTTTTTTTTTTTTTTTTTCTCTCCCCCTCCCCCCTCCCTATCCTCAGATGATGATAGACTTTTTTCTGATGTATTACTTAAGCTAGTTCTAGAAAGGAAGAAAGAGAAACTTAAATACTTTTATATAGACAATTATTTCTACAGGTTTAAGGCTAGCTGAGGAATTTAAACTCCTTTCTTGGAATGTCGGAGGGATAACGTCACCAATAAAGCGCAAATCTATTATTCAAAGATTAGGTAAGTTAAATCCCAGTATCGCTTTCCTCCAAGAAACTCATCTTAAAGATATTGAAATTCCTAAATTAAAAATTAAATGGGTTGGTGAAGTCATAGCCACCCCCTGTTCAACCAGAAAAAGTGAAGTTGCTATTCTAATTAATAAAAATCTCTCGTATAAAATCTTAAACGTTGAAAAAGACCCTGAGACTAGATTTATATTACTTCACATTCAAATCCACAATACAAAATTACTATTATGTAACCTATATGCTCCAAATAACTTTTCTCCCAAATTTTGGAGGCTAATCCAGACTAAATTATTCCCTTATATCAATCAGTACGTTATAGTTGGGGGCGATTTTAACATGTCTATATGTACTGAACTTGATAGACTTGATATTAGAAATAAAAAAGAATATGACCGACAAGCCAAATATTTTAAATCCTTCTGCCATAAGATGAAACTAGTTGATATTTGGAGAATTAGCAATCCTGATACACGCACGTTTACGTGCGAATCTAAAACTTATAAAACATTTTCAAGGATTGATTATATCCTAGTCTCTGAAACGTTATCTATTTCTCAGATAGATCCACAGATAAATGATATTGTAATTTCGGACCATGCCAGTATATCGGTCCTGTTCCCCTCATTAACTCAAAATAAGAGTAAAAACCAAATCTTTTATTTTCCTAGATATCTCTATAATAATGCAAGATTTTCTTTATGGCTAAAACAAATATGGAGAGACTACTGTACTAATAATATTTCATATTTCAATAGAATAGAGACATTTTGGGAAGCCGCAAAAGCGGTCCTAAGAGGTCAGATTAAAGCCTACATGTGTACTAAGAAAAAGAAGGCGTCTGCTCAGGAAATTTCTATGTCTAATCAAGTCAAAAATACATATAAAAAATATATTAATATCCGAAATGATCTAAATTGGAGGAATTATCTTAAAGCTAGACAGGAAAGGGATATTGTAATAAAACAAAAAATTCAAGAAGAAGAAATTAAAAATAATCTCTACTATAAAAGCTTCCATGGCTGCTCTGCTAAATATTTGGCCAAGCTGACAAAAAATAGGAAAAAAAAAATTTGATATTGACCATAAGAGAAGATAATAATAGATACACAAATTCTCAAGAAATTGGGGATTTTTTTCACTCATATTATCAACAATTTTATACAAATAGGGAGACTGACATATTACAGGAAGAAATATTCTGGTCTAAGATGAATATCCCTAAAATATCAGACACGGATCTGTCCGCCTTAAATAGCCCGATAACGCAAGATGAAATAAAGAAAGCCATAGATAAAACCAAATTCAATAAAGCAGCTGGACCTGACGGTTTACCGGCTGAATTCTTTAAAATCTTATCGGAAGAGATTGTAGAGACACTGGAAAAACTGTTTAATCATTATTTCAGTAAAGATCAACAGATCTCTAAAAATTTTACAGCAGCTATTATTTCATTAATATTGAAGAAAGATAAAGACCCAGAAGATCCTGCATCATATAGACCTATATCTGTCCTTAATACAGATTATAAAATTTTAACTTCTATCATAGCTTCCAGACTCTCAATCTCTTTTGATAAAATAATTCACCCTGATCAGACAGGTTTTATGTCCACAAGAAACTCTTCCAAAAATATTCGCAAACTTTTGACTTGTATAGATTACTTATCGAATGCTGATAAAAGTGAACGGGCACAACCTGATCAGGATATAGCGATAGTTAGCCTGGATGCCGAAAAAGCCTTCGATGCGATTATATGGAACTATTTATTTAGATCTCTTCAGGAATTTGGCTTTAAAAATCAATTTACACAATTTATACATAATATTTATAACAATCCTATTTCATATCTTCTTATTAACAGTAATCTGTCCGCTCCGCTGGTTCTAGGAAGAGGTACAAGACAAGGTTGCCCCCTATCACCATTTTTATTTAACATTGCCTTAGAACCGCTAGCAATTTAGCTTAGGGAGACAATCAAAGGTATTAGGTTTGGCTCCCAAGTCTTAAAACTTCTTATATACGCAGATGACCTGCTTATATTTCTAGAAAATGTAGCACAGGAAATCCCCAGTGTAATGAAAAGCTTGAATATTTTTAGCTCTTTCTCAGGCTATAAAATCAATTACAAGAAAAGCGAATTAATGTGGATCAAGAAAAATAGTCATTCAAACTCTATCCATCCTTTCAAAACTTCGGAAATAGTGAAATATCTAGGTATCTATATACATGCTAATCCTAAACTCTGGTATAAACTCAATATACCTCCTCTTATGCGAAAAATTAAAACTGACTTAGAAAGTTGGGTATCGTTACCTATTTCACTGTCTGCTCGTGTCAACGTCATTAAGACGATTATATTCCCACGACTATTACACCCGTTGCAGAACCTACCTTTATTCCTTCTTTCTACCGATTTACGTAAATTATATTCTATATTCTCCAGATTTATCTGGAAGAACAAAAAACCACGTATCGCGTTAAGAAAACTAATGCATCCTCGGGGTTTAGCTGGTCTTGCCTTACCTAATATCGAATTATATAATATTGCGTGTTTAGCCAAAATTGCTATAGACTGGTTAGCAGACACAAATATATTTTCTTGTTCGTCTATGGAAAGTTATATGATATATCCTTTTTCTATTAAAGCTAGTTTACATTGTACATATAAAGAGCTACCATTTAATATTAGTAGATTGATAACTATAAAAAACATTATTGAAGCCTGGCAAAAACTTTGTACTTTTCTAGGACTAGATTATTCCTTCTCCGAATTTCTCCCGATAATTGGCACGGTAGATTTCTCTCCAGGACATACCCAGGCCGTATTTAAAAGATGGGCCTACCAAGGACTTATAAACATGTACCAAATTTTACACAATGATGGTTACATTCATACATTTGAGTCTCTTGTCGTTCAATTTGGCCTTCCTAGAAAGGACATGTTTGCCTATTTTCAGCTAAGACACTATGTCAGTAATCAATCATGGGGCCTGGACCGGTCTCTGGCATGGTCTGATATTAAAAAATGTATTTTGAAATTCAAAATAGGACTACCTTCAATTTCTCTCATGTATGATATCATGTTGAATAAACAGAGCCTCATTTTTCTTAATAACATCTTTATATCTTGGTCACGAGATTGCCCTAATCTAGAAGAGGGAGAAATAGAACAGAGCTGCAGCTTGGTTAATAGGAGCCGAGCCCCATCAAGTTGGAAAGAAGCACATTTTAAAATCCTAAATAGGTTCTATATAACACCAGCTAAATTGTCAAAAATGTATATCTCACAATCTGCTAACTGTCCTCGCTGCTCATACCCTAAAGCAGATCTATTACATATGTTTTATTATTGCCCAAGATTGATACAACTATGGAAAAAATTATCCTTCTGGCTAAAAAAATATTATGGTGCTGATATACTATTCAAACCAGAGAGTATTATCTTTCTCAATATTTAACTTATCAATTCCTCTTTGAGACTAAAAACTTTGACTTCAATTATTCTATCAGCTAGACATCTTATAGCAAAAAATTGGAAAGCGAAAGCGGCCCCTTCTTTTTCTATGCTTACTCAGGGAATACAAAATCAAATAATCTTTGAGTCCTTTCACTTAAAATCCGCCAAAGAAAATAAAATAAAAAGGTTTTTGCTAGATTGGTTACCAATAATTAAGTCATATTCACCTCATATTCAAAAACGAATATTATCCCCGTTTTTAAGTTCAGATAGCTTTATGGAGTTAGTACTACATGATGAATTTCCGGCATCATGGATTACTAGCTACAGAGAATAATCTCAAGATTAAATTAGATATTATACATAGGAAGCACTGAGCGGGGAGGTGTTGGAGGGGTTTCCCCTTTTTTTCCTTTTTTTTTTTTTTTTTGCTTTGCTTTGGTTTTGTTCTTCTTCTTCTTTTTTATTATTTAGGATAAAAGAAAAATTCTAAGCCAAGTCTTTGTTTAGATACTGACAAATTATGGAGGAATGATACAAAACTGTTAAATTTCTTGCAATCTATTTCTGTTATAAAGTTTGTTATTGTGCCCTGCGTGGCAGATATCATTTGATCAGTATGATTGTATTATTTTTTGATGGCTTATGCAACAAATAAAAGATTTTAAAAAAAAAATATTTCTGAATGACTTGTTTGTTGTGGGCAACTTAGTTAGTGCATCAAATGCTTATAATGAGATGCGCTAATTAGCGTGCTGGCCAAACTTAGCATAATATTACCAGCTGAATATCACGTGCACAATGCCTAGAATGATACATTTTTAATATTGCTTTTTAAAAGCTGTAAACTGTTACCGCGAGCAGTACCACCGGCATTATAGGCTCCATAACCCCTCTGCAATAAACACATAAACTGACACACCCTCATAGCATTTAACCTCTAAATTGCCAGGTCCCATTACAGTAATTCCCCACAACCACTATACCCCCTAACAGTCATTTTTCAGGTGCTTGTAACTTTTCTTTGCATAAACAATATTTTTTGGAATGTGCCAGCTCTGTGGGCATCCTCGGTGATAAGAAATGCTAAAAACTTTACATAAATATTTTAATATTTTTTGCCTAATATAATATAATAATATATTTTTGGATGTTTTGTTTTTCAGATTACCCTTGCTTTTTAAAGTATATACACAAAGATACATATATTTGGCCCTTAGTATGAAAAGGCTATATACCCCATGTACAGAATGAGCGAGAACATGTCAGGCTGCAGGTTATATACCCCATGTACAGAATGAGCGAGGACATGTCAGGCTGCAATCAGCATATTCTAATCATTTGAAAAGATGTTAATATGTGTAAATAAACAAATACAGCCGGTGACAGGGACATGCAGATGTTATTATGACATATTCCATCACCTCCCCTGTCAGCAGGTACATGATCTGCAGGGTGTGAGTCAGTATCCTCTCTGTTGTCATCTTGTCCCCGGTCATGTCACTCGCTGTCAATGAGTTAGTCACACGCTGCAAGAATAAAAAACATAAAAACATCACTGACCCCTCTCACATCACTTGTGTGTATCCTGTTATCACATTCCCCATCTCATCATGGTCACATGGAAAAGCATTGCAAAATATCTGCACCTACAGTAAATATTGTAATTGTATACAGGTATACCTCACTTTACAGCGCTTCGCTAATACAGCGCTTTGTGGAGCTGAAGTTTAACCTCCAAGGATTTTGAAACAGCGCTACATTCATCGTGAGATTGCAAGAAACGTGACTGGCACCATTTTGTTATGCACAGTTAACTCTGTTTACAGCATTACAGTACAATCTGTGTCTCAGTGTTATAGTCTGGCAAATTTTACTACAGTAATTGTCACTTTTTTACAGGCACAGTTTTTATTGAATACTAATTGAATACTGTGCTGTGCTAGTCTTAAACTAAACTTAGCACCATTGCACCCCTGAAATATGGTAGTTTAAACACGTTTTCAAGTTTTTAAACACACTGGAAAGTGAAAAGAAAGCTAAAACCACATTGCTTCACTTTAAGGCGGTTTTCACTTTTCAGCAGGGCTCCGGTCCCTAACCCGCTGTTTGAGTGAGGTATACCTGTATATGCACAGTAGAAATCAGGAATGAATTGTTGCGTTGCAAAATATCTGCACACACAATAAATATTGTATAGATGCACAGTATATATCAGTAATTAAGTGCCCAAAGGCAGAACATACTGCGATCTGCGATGACATTGGAGAAAATGTAGCATGTCTGCAGAAAGAACTGGCAGGTCCGTTGCGCATAGAATGGTCCTAAACTGAATTTATTCTGCCTCACAGTTTATTCCTCCCACCTGTAATTGTCTAACTAACTGATTGGCCAATATTAGTCACTCTGCTCAATGATTGGCGGTAATCTGACCAATTGTTTGCACTCCTTATACTTAGCAACTACTGGCACGTTACTGACAATAAGTTTGGTGCAGTGCAACCAGTGAAGGATTGATGCGCTGTTTGTCTGAACTTTAACCACCAAAATGGGAGGAGTTGCGTCGACAGCTCTGGGATCCGAGGTGAGTAAGTGTTAGGGTGTTTCATATCACACTGTGCTATAAGCTTATTACCAGTGCACTGTTTGACCAGACTAGCATCGCATTTTACCAGTCAGTCTGCCATGTGCCCCCCAAATATTATTCCTTCTCTGGATCCCTCTCTTGCCAATAATCTTGCAGGAGGAGGTGGTGGCCACTAATCATTATTTTAATATCACCGCGCTGCAGCCGTTATGTTTGCAAAGGAGTCTATGTGCACCGTGCCTCCCTTTCATCCCTGTAACATCACAGCTCTTTCTGACATGGTAATTAGGAAGGGAAGTAGCTATGTCCACAGTTCGGTATTAAATAAATGGGCAGCTTTCACTTTCACCGGTAAGTTAATTGTAAAAGGTTTTCGCCTGCTCTATGAACACTTTCAATTAGTTTCATCAGAGAAATCACTAGGCAATCACAATAATATATAGTTTTAAAATAGCCTTGCATATGCTTTTTATTCCATGAAATTCTCAACGGCAGAAAGGAGACTCACTGTTATTTGTTATGTTTGTTCTGGGGTAGAATATACAATTACTGTGGTGGCAGGGGCTATTCTCAAACTTTATTACCTGTGTTATTGCTCACAGGAGGGTGCTCACACTGACAGGCTTCCTACTGCAACACTGACTGACATCTAGCAGAGAAACTGATATTGTACAGCAAACTGCATACCAGCTGTGCCCTGTTTTATTGCAATTCCAGCACACTTTTTATGCTCATTCTATACAGATTGTTATCTGCTCTGAGTTCCGATCAGTCACAACTACAGTGATTTATAGCTGACTACTGTGACTCAGTAAAGAGACTCAGTGTTTTCTTTTTGTTGTGAGTGATCAGAACTCTGAAAGCCTAAACTTTGCAATGGGGGTCAAGTGGATGTCAGACCCGTAAAACACAGAGTATAACCATCTATATACTAGAAGATGGGTGAGGGGTGCTGTAGGAATTTATTTTATGATCTATGTTGCTATAGCAACCACTGACACTGATCTGTTAATCAGCATAAAGGGGCGGCACAATGCATTGAGTGACCTAACTCTGCTTCCTGCGCGTCTTCAGACAGAGAGGATGAAGCTACAGATTCACTGATGTGCGCACGCTCAGAAATACAGGTCGGTCCAAACAGGATAGCACAATCTTACCACTATTAAAGATGCCATGGTGCAATGCTTGAGCAAACTTGAGCAAAGTACAGGAACCGAAAAAAGATGCACTCTCTTTTTAGTGGAATAAAGATTTACTTTATTTGTGGAACGTTTTCGAGGAACAAGTCCCCTTCGTCAGCATAAATACAAAGTGAACATAACCAAACGTATGCAGTGTTAAGTGTGCAATTCAAACCATACCTAAATTAAGCTGTGGCGCCAAAAGCTCCGGTCAGATCAAGCAAGCCGGAAGTGCTATGTATGTCACTTCCGTGAGTGTAAAACTAGATTGTGGTATTATATAAATCAAGCAAGTGTATATAATACAAACATATCTCGTGTCTAACAAGCCAATACAGGATAATTATCTGTGTCTTAATAAACAAAGAATTTATGTATTCAGAACATGACATTCACAATATATATCTAAATGGCGCCTGCAGAACATAAGTTGTCATGGCAACGGGTGTACAAACATAGCGGGACCACAGAGGGAGATAAGGAAAACATAAATATTATCACATCAAAATCTATACAGCAATGCGACCCTCTCACTATTTGTATGTTTGTACAAGCCGATGCCAACACATCCAACTGCAAGCAAGACACCCATTAGCCTAGCGAGTACAGTGTTAAGACCAAGTATCATAGATATCATGCAAATTTGCAGAATGAACGCTTATCCCCTATGTAGCAAACCAACTCTGGGTGAATGTTTGTATCTTAGTGAAGTATGATCAATACATAACACTCACAGAGGTTGTCAAGCTGCCGCATACGAGCCTTGAGTTGCCATGGCAACGGATATACAAACATACCGGGACCGCGGTGGGAGGTAAAGAACATCAAACACATCACCTGTAAATATATATATATATATATATATACCAATGCGATCCTCACTTTATCTGTATGTTTGTACATACCGGTGCCCGCTCTGTCAATTGCAAGTATGACTGGTGTCTAAAAGGCTACGATGTATTAATGGCCAGAAATAACACGTTAAAGATATATATCTCCTCCAAACGTCATTCTAATGTATGAGTGAAGGTAAGGGTAAACAGTACTAACATGTGTACACAACCTAACTGAGTGAGTATTGCCCCCACCGTGTCTATAAACATTCAAACATATTTTATGACAACGTATAAAGAAATATAGTGAAGCCGGTGAGTACCTTCCCAGCTAAGATCAAATGAATAAAAAATTGATTTACACTACAAAAGTAAACTGTTACACGGTTAACTTATTTCCCAGTTACCCTTTTCTTAAATATATAAACTACCTAAACATAAGAAACATTATATTAGTGTCCATAATGTATACAGTATAGATAAGGACTGTGTTGTGATTTCACATACACCTAAATTTGCCAACAAAAAACTGATGTGTTTCATCACACCTTGCCACGGTTACTCATTGGAGTGTGGACAATTCCTTTCACTATGATGGATTCCTCTTGATCTGTGAAGTCCCCAGTGTGCCCAAGCGCACACAATTGGATACACCACTGAGATGATTATCCCCTATGGGTTTCGGCAGTGGTGAAATGTTCAGTTCCTGGGAACTCCTTCGTAGTTATTCTGATTGGTAATATCCTTCAGAAGTCCGTTCTGACAATATTTTCATTAACCCTATATTCGTCCAGTAGTGAATAAACCGGTCAGATGTACATTGTGTGGGTAACCATATTACTGACCCACCAGACTTCCACAAACAACCTGAGAAAAAAATTCCCAACAGTTTGTGCTGTGTGACCAGACCGAACAGGACCACAAAAATGGAGCCCGTACCGACAGCTCATAACACAGAGTCATGGTAGATCAAAAGATGTACCCCAAATGTGTAATACATACTTAGACCGCACTACATAAGGACTTTAAAATCAGGTGTCGTGTTGAGCCCTGCTGGTTGGATCGTCCCCAAACGGTACATCCATTGTGCCTCCCGCTGTAAGAGTATTTTGTTCTGGTCCCCTCCCCTATCCAGCGGGGGGACATGGTCAATCAGTGTATATCTAATTGATGCGACCGGATGTTTCTTTAGCGCACAATGTCTTGCTATGGGTTGATCAGAGTCTCCAGACTTCAGTGCCAACCTGATGGCATATCTGTGATTTGCCATTCTCTCCCTCAGTGTGCCTGACGTCTTGCCCACATAGTATCAAGAACATGGACAAACCAAGAGGTAAATAACAAATATAGTTGTACAAGTTATTGAATGTCTAATGACGTACTGTCTGTTAGTGTGTGGATGGTGGAATGATTTTGTACTAATGAGCCCATTGCAAGTGGTGCAGCCCAAGCAGCGGTATGATCCCTTGATGTTCACATGGGTCCGAGGTCGATAACTGGCTTTAGGGTCAGTCCTGACCAACAGTTGCCATGACAACTTATGTTCTGCAGGCTCCATTTAGATATATATTGTGAATGTCATGTTCTGAATACATAAATTCTTTGTTCATTAAGACACAGATAATTATCCTGTATTGGCTTGTTAGACACGAGATATGTTTGTATCATATACACTTGCTTGATTTATATAATACACAATCTAGTTTTATACTCACGGAAGTGACATACATAGCACTTCCGGCTTGCCTGATCTGTGGAACGCAAGCAGCGTTCCAGACCGAAGCTTTTGGCGCCACAGCTTAATTTAGGTATGGTTTGAATTGCACACTTAACACTATATAAGTTTAGTTATGTTCACTTTGTATTTATGCTGACGAAGGGGACTTGTTCCTCGAAAACGTTCCACAAATAAAGTAAATCTTTATTCCACTAAAAAGACCTGAGAGTGCATCTTTTTTCAATATATATATATATCTGTTGAAAAGGTAGCTGTAAAGCCCACTACAAGTGGCAAATAAGACACTCCCTCCCCCCTTCTTTTGCATATGAAAAGACCCTTTACACAAACAGGAGCAAGCTGGAGAAGGTAGCTGACAGTATTCACATAAAACTTTGGGGCTTGGTTAGGAGTATGAAAATCTGAGCAATGTTATTTAAAAATAAGCAAAACTATGCATTTATTTAAAAAAAAACAACTTTATGGGCTATATAAATAGATCATCTACAAAACATTTACGCAAAGAAAAAATGAGTGTATAATGTCCCTTTAAGTGTTGCATTGCTAAATATTTTCAAACACAGTAAATATTGTATAGATGCACAGTATATATCAGTAGTAATTAAGTGTTGCATTGCTAAATATTTGCAAAGTAAATATTGTATATATGCACAGTATATATCAGTAATTAAGTGTTGCATTTCTAAATATCTGCACACACGGTACATGTTATATATATGTACAGTATATGTCAGGAATTAAGTGTTGCATTGCTAAATATCTGCAAACACAGTAAATATTGTATAGATGCACAGTATATGTCAGGAATTAAGTGTTGCCTTGCTAAATATCTGCAAACACAGTAAATATTGTATAGATGCACAGTATTTGTCAGGAATTAAGTGTTGCATTGCTTAATATCTGCAAACACAGTAAATATTGTATATATGCACAGTATATGTCAGGAATTAAGTGTTGCATTGCTAAATATCTGCACACACAGTACATGTTGTATATATGTACAGTATATGTCAGGAATTAAGTGTTGCATTGCTAAATATCTGCAAACACAGTAAATATTGTATAGATGCACAGTATATGTCAGGAATTAAGTGTTGCATTGCTAAATATCTGCACACACAGTAAATATTGTATAGATGCACAGTATATGTCAGGAATTAAGTGTTGCATTGCTAAATATCTGTACACACAGTAAATATTGTATATATGCACAGTATATGTCAGGAATTAAGTGTTGCATTGCTAAATATCTGCAAACACAGTAAATATTGTATATATGCACAGTATATGTCAGGAATTAAGGGTTGCATTGCTAAATATCTGCAAACACAGTAAATATTGTATAGATGCACAGTATATGTCAGGAATTAAGTGTTGCATTGCTAAATATCTGCAAACACAGTAAATATTGTATAGATGCACATTATGTGTCAGGAATTAAGTGTTGCATTGCTAAATATCTGCAAACACAGTAAATATTGTATAGATGCACAGTATGTGTCAGGAATTAAGTGTTGCATTGCTAAATATCTGCAAACACAGTAAATATTGTATATATGCACAGTATATGTCAGGAATTAAAGGGATATAATACATGCAATAAATGTTTAATTATATGTAGCTAAAAAAGACTTTGCAATATACTTTCATTATTTGTTTTGTTCCCTTTTCCCTCTGAATTGTTTTTGTTTCTAGAACGTATGGGCGCTGCCATGTTTGATCTTAAGTTGCCCCTTATCTGTTTCCCCTGCTGAAGATAATTAGGGACAGTTATAAAGCAGGTAATAAAAGCAGACATTTTGCCCAGCTTTCAGTGTTCTCCACAGAAAATGTTGCCAGCCAGGTGTCATTAGGAAGTATCCGGGTGGCATTATGAAGTATCCATGTGTCATTAGGAAGTATCCGGTGGCATTAGGAAGTATCCGGTGGCATTAGGAAGTAGCCGGGTGTAATTATGAAGTAGTGTGGGGGCAGTGTAATACTATATAATTTTCTGAATAATTTAACATAAATGTATTTAATGATAAATAAAAAAGAAAATTTTTAACATTAGCTAATTGTAACTTAATATTGGCTAAAATTTGAGCAGGGTTAGTCAGTAAAATCAGTCTTGTGCAGTGACGTCAGAGGATGGTGAGGCAGTGGCTAGGATACGCCTTCATTCTTTAGATATCCTTTGTTGAAGAAATAGCAATGCACATGGGTGAGCCAATCACATGAGGTATCTATGTGCAGCCACCAATCAGCAGCTACTGAGCATATTTAGATATGATTTTAAACAAAGGCTATCAAAAGAATGAAGAAAATTATATATTAGATGTAAATTGGAAAGTTATCTAAAATTGCATGCTCTTTCTAAATCATGAAAGAAAACATATGGGTTTCATGTCCCTTTAAATGGTGTCTTGGAAAACTGGTCAACTTAGTAAACATTTGATTTTAGTCTAAAAAGATTGTAACAGAAACTCTGTCCAGATAACACAATGCTTGCTCTGATTATGAGATCTAGAAATCCATGTCCATTAAAATATGTTTAAAACATACTTTTTACTTTAATGCTGCAAATTATGCTTATAGATTCTTTCATTATTCAATAAATATAAAAATGTCTTGATCCAGTGGTGGCTGGTGAAATTTAAAGATGGTGGGGCGCTTGACCCCACCCCTTTAAATAAAGCCACACCATCAGATGGCACTACCAATTAATTAATTAAATAAATAAAAGGTAGACAGAAACACAGAAAAGCACTCGGGGGGGAGAGGGAGAGAGAGACACAATCATACACAGAGGGTTAGAGAGAGAGAGAGAGAGAGAGAGAGAGACACAATCACACACAAAGGGTTAGAGAGAGAGAGAGAGAAAGAGAGAGAGAGACACAATCATACACAGAGGGAGAGAGAGAGAGAGAGAGACACAATCACACACAGAGGGTTAGAGAGAGACACAATCACACACAGAGGGTTACAGAGAGAGAAAATGAGAGAGAGACACAATCACACACAGAGCGTTAGAGAGAGAGAAAGAGAGAGAGAGACACAATCACACACAGAGGGTTAGAGAGAGAGAGAGACAATCATACACAGAGGGTAAGAGAGAGAGAAAGAGAGAGACACAATCACACACAAAGGGTTAGAGAGAGAGAGACACAATCATACATAGCTGGTTAGAGAGAGAGAGACACAATCACACACAGAGGGTTAGAGAAAGAGAGAGAGAGAGAGAGAGAGAGAAAGAGAGAGAGACACTGTTACGGTTACCCTTAGTCTCGCTGAGAGATGGACCGCTTAGTAGCCTGGATCCCTATTGCTAAAGAGGGGAGAAGCTGCTTTCCATAGTATTCTATATGAGTCTCGCAAATATAGAATAATCTCCCTTAGCTGTAGTACAGCTAGGATACCCTTCTGCCCACAAAAACGAGTCAACGCTGCGATTGAGGGTCAAACAAGAACTCAGCACTGGGATGCCCAGCCTGCTTTTTATTAAGGTTACATGCACACAGGGCACTCCCAGGGGGAGAGGGGGGGGAAGCACAAAATCCCCCATCACACATTTAGATAGAGAGCACTGTCCTTTGACAGGCCACAATAGGATTACAGTACTTAAGATAACAAGTTTACAAGTTCATCTTATCAATTAGCAGTCTGGCTCCAGAGGTGATTAGACAATGGGATTGGTTATCCCTAAACTTAGAGCTGAGGCCAGCAAAAATGTGTATTTAGGCAATAGTTTCTAAAAGCTGAAAAAAAAGAGTTAACTCTTTATGAAATGATACTTGTTACGGTTTTCTTGGAGCCCTTCTTAGGCGCTGGCTTGCTGGTTCAGGCATTGCTGCTGGGAAATAAGCTCTTCACAACAAAATAACTAATGCTTCTGTAACAGTGCTCCCTTTCTGTGGAACACTCTGGCAGACACGGTCTGACCCCTTTTCGGGGCAGACTAAGGCTGTCCAGACCGCTGGTTATGCAGGGCTGAGGTCTGTTTGTCTGGACAACCCGTCGGCGTTGCCATTCTGTTTCCCAGGTCTGTAAGTAATGGTGAAATTGAAGGGTTGCAACGATAAGCTCCAACGTAATAGCCTGCCGTTATCTCCAGAGACCCGGTTCAGCCACACCAACGGGTTATGGTCGGTGACCAGAGTGAACTCCTGACCATATAAATAGGGAGTCAATTTCTTTAATGCCCACACCAAAGCCAAACACTCCTTTTCGACCGCTGCATAGCTGACTTCGCGGGGCAGGAGCTTCCGGCTGATGTAGGCAACTGGATGCTCCCCTCCATCTTCGCCTACTTGGCTGAGGACAGCTCCCAGCCCGAACATGGAAGCGTCTGTATGGACGATAAAACGTTTGTTAAGGGCTGGGGCCGCCAAGACAGGAGCGTTAATTAGAGCATTTTTGAGAGCCTGGAAAGCCGTTTCACAGTGGGGAGACCACAGGACCTGTCGAGGTAAGTTCTTCTTGGTCAAGTCAGTCAGGGGTTTGGCAAGTGTGCTGTAGTCTGGTACGAACCGTCTATAGTACCCTGCCGTGCCCAGGAAGGCTAGGACCTGAGTCTTAGTGATGGGGGTGGGCCAATTGGCGACAGCTTCTATTTTGGCCGGCTCTGGTCGCTGCTTTCCACACCCCACCCGGTGACCCAGGTACTGTACCTCGGCCATCCCAAAGTGGCATTTTTCTGGCTTCAGAGTCAGGCCAGCAGCCCGGATCTGATCCAGAACCATTCCCACATGAGCTAAGTGGTCCTCCCAGGACTCACTGTGGATCGCTATGTCGTCCAGGTAGGCGCAAGCAAAACTCTGGAAGCCATCCAGGAGCCTATCCACCAAGCGCTGGAATGTAGCTGGGGCATTCTTCATCCCAAACGGCATTACCCTAAACTGATATAAGCCGAATGGGGTGACGAATGCCGACTTGGGGATAGCCTCCGGGGCCAGGGGAATCTGCCAGTAACCTTTGCAGAGGTCAATAGTGGTCAGGTAATTTCCCCTGGCTATACGATCGAGTAGCTCGTCTACCCTGGGCATAGGGTAAGCGTCCGTCACGGTATTTTCATTGAGCCTCCGATAGTCTACACAGAACCGGGTGGTCCCATCTTTCTTGGGCACCAAGACAACTGGGGAGGCCCATGGACTATCGGAGGGCTCAATTACCCTGAGCTGGAGCATCTCATCGATCTCCTTCTTCATTCCTGTCCTAACTGCTTCGGGGATTCGGTACGGAGCCTGGCGCAAGGGAGCTTGTCCCGGAGTATCTACCTGGTGGGTGGTTAAAGTAGTGTACCCTGGCTTCGGGGAGAAGGTGAGGTGTTTGGACTGGAGGAGTTGGTTGAGCTGCTCCCTTTCAGTGGGGCTAAGTCGGTCCCCTATCTGAACCTGCGCCACTATACCTGTGGGGAGACTCTTTTCTAATAGGTCTGGAATGGGTAAACTGTCGGGGTCTTCCTGAGGGGAACAACATACGGCCGTCACGTTCTCTGGTCGCTCAAAATATTCCTTGAGCATGTTTACATGGAATGTCTTTCTAAGATTGTTGTCATGGCAGCTAGCTATCACATAAGTGGTGTCTCCCCTTTTCTCTACGATCTGGTAGGGACCCTGCCAGGACGCCTGCAATTTGTCTGTCTTCACCGGCTTAAGTACTAACACCTTTTGTCCTATGGTGAAGATTCTCTTTCGGGCCCCCCGATCGTACCATACTTTCTGTCTTCTCTGGGCCAACTGGAGATTAGCCCGCACGGATTTGGCTAATTGCTCCATTCGGTCCCTGAGTTCCAGCACGTATGGCACAATGGGGACACCGTCAGCCTCCATCTCTCCCTCCCAGTGCTCCCGGATCAGGTTTAGGGGTCCCCGTACCTTTCTTCCGTAGAGCAACTCGAAGGGAGAGAACCCTGTCGTTTCCTGGGGCACCTCCCGATAAGCAAATAGGAGGTGCGGCAGGAAGCGTTCCCAGTCTCGGTATTCCTGAGTGAACGTCTTGAGCATTTGCTTGAGGGTCCCATTGAACCTCTCACACAGCCCGTTCGTCTGGGGGTGGTATGGGGAGCTCAGGAGGGACTTAATTTTGCAAACCTGCCAGAGTTGTTGGGTTAATTCAGCCGTAAATTGGGTGCCTCGGTCGGATAGGATTTCTTTTGGAAATCCTACCCGGGAGAACACCTGTACTAGTGCATTCGCTACCGTATCCGCTTGTATGTTGGATAGGGCGACAGCCTCTGGGTACCTGGTAGCGTAGTCCACTACGGTAAGAATGTAGCGCTTACCGGAGGGACTAGGGGTAGCCAGTGGTCCCACTAGGTCAATAGCAACCCGGCTGAAGGGTTCCTCTACAATGGGCATATTTACTAGCTGGGCTTTAGGGTGATCGCCTCGCCTTCCTACTCGTTGACACACA